>NC_068368.1:58155995-58420995 GCF_020536995.1 Dreissena polymorpha | reverse complement strand
ATTATTTTAATTGCAGACTTTTTTTATTAACCCCAATTATTGTGTACGCAACGTTTCTTTTATTTAAATCGCTGAGTACGAAGCATCAAGCTATTTTTAATTAATTGACAGTGATCTTTAATGTATGTCATAATATAAATTGAAATCAATCTTAATTAAAGCTTGAGCGGTTGGTTTGTAATAAGTTTTGTAAATGTTGCTGTAGGATATGTATGCACAATAAATACTAACGCTCTGGCATATTGTGATGGTGATATGATTATATATTGCACAATGAATATGTGATGATGTTCTTGTGATAATATTGAGGCTATAATTAGTTTTTGAATTAAGCTAGCTAATTTCAAATAAGATACAAACACATCCCAATCCTAAAATATCAGTAAGTTATAGTATTGTTTGCCTCTAGGCGCATAATTAATTGAAGGCCTAGTTTATCTGTTAATCCTCGCCCCATGTGGTGTCCCAGTGGGTACACTGATATTAATACACGATGTATTGGTCCACAATTAAATCTCTTATAAAAACATGTCTCTCAGGTGACTGAAAAATGGCTGTGTAGATACAACAAATACTACTACAACGGAGACTAAGATAACACATGTTACAATTAATTTGTCTTCCTTGCGTTCTTCTTATACGACAAACACTTCTAAAACAAAAAAGCAAAAAGCCGCTACTGCTACTGCTTCGGCTACTCTTACTGCTACTGCTACTGCTACTGCTGCCGCTGCCGCTGCCACTGCCACTGCCGCTGCCACTGCCGCTGCCACTGCCGCTGCCGCTGCCACTGCCACTGCCGCTGCAACTGCCGCTGCCAGTGCTGCTGCTGCTGCTGCTGCTACTGATAGTGCTACTGCTACTGCCACTGCTACTGCCACTGCTACTGCCACTGCTACTGCCACTGCTACTGCCACTGCTACTGCCACTGCCACTGCCGCTGCCACTGCCGCTGCTGCTGTTGCTTCTGATAGTGCTACTGCTACTGCTGCTGCTGCTGCTTCTGCTGCTGTTGCTGCTGCTACTGTTACTGCTACTGATACGGCTACTGATACTGCTACTTCTACTGCTACTGCTAGTGCTACTGCTACTGCTACTGATTCTGCTACTGCTGCTGCTGCTACTGCTGCTGCTGCTGCTACTGCTACTATTGATAATAATTCTCCGTCTACTTCTCTTTCTAATATTGCTAGCGATGCTTCATAATTTATTTTTAAATGTATCATTTTGTTAAAACAGGAAAGAACTGTTATACATATTTTCTTAAAGGTAAAAGGTAAAATTCACGCTTTGGTAAATTGACAAAATTGAAAAAAGTTGTTTCAGATTCGTAAGTTTTCGTTTTAGTTATGATATTTGTGAGGAAACAGTAATACTGAACATTAACCATGCTCTAATATAGCCATTATATGCATCTTTTGGCGATTTTAAAACCTGAAAATTATAAAGCGTTGCAACGCGAAACGATTGAATAATTTGGAGAGTTCTGTTTTTGTCGTTAAATTTTGTGAAACTACGAAGATTGCTTATATAAGGTATAAAATACGTCGAGAATGTGTCCTCGGCGGAATAGCTCAGTAGGCATAAGCGTTTATACTACAGGACTCTGCCAGGACTCCAGGGGTCACTGGTTCGAACCCTGCTCCGGGCAATGTACATTTCCTTTTTTTTTATTTTTTTTCTTGATTTTCAACTGGAGCTTTTATGATCCAATGTTTACATTTATCAATAAAAAGCATTTAATGAATAAGTTAAAAAAAATGCCAAAATCTGTGAAAAGGCCCCTTTAAAGGTGTAAAGAATCTAAACTTTTCTGCGATTAAAGTTTTATTTAACTGGATTAGTATATGCCACATAACAGACGCTATTGTACTGATTTGTACTAAACAACATTTTGTCATAATCAACAGTTTTAACATGCCGCAGTTTCCTTGGAAGTTGACCTTTGATTGGAGTTATGTATAAAACATTAACAAGGTATTTGTTGACAGTTTGTCCTGTCACAATTATATATTAGTTGAGCCAAACGTGTGATAAAGATCCCTTTTGGGGTGGCGATAAATACTATTTATATTGTTCAACAGTGGGAGACTGAGAAAACATATGTTACAATTAATTTGTCTACTTTGCCTGCTTCTTCTTTATATATTTTTCTTGCTAATCGTTTAAGTTTAGTTTTAGTTAAGTAGGTATATCAATTTACATTTTTTGATAGATATTTATTTGGATAGTAATAGTATGTTTTATTTGACTTGACATCATTGAACCGGTTTATTCATTGATAAGATCGGGATCTCCACAGGTGTTTAATCTCGATTGTTAGGTGGGGAGAAGGGTCCGAATGATAATGTTGTCGTCGGCTTACGAATCACATTTCACAAGTTTTAGACAAATATGCATACGTTATAAACCTAATTTAAGTATTACATAGATAATAACTTATCTTTATTTTGATGAACTACGTTTAAGGTATAAAACTATAATTATCTATGTGTTGTGTGCCGCATACATACCATCTTGCTTTTTTAAATTTGATCACAACGGTCCGAAGTCATAAACATTCATTATGCATGGTTGCTAAAGCACAGTGTATACTAACTAACCTATGTTTATTGTTGTTTGCTAGGGTTATTATTATTATGTTTTATTTTTTTTTATTTTGGGGTGGGGGGTGGGAGGGCTTTTATAGACGATTTCAACTAGTCCTTCAATTAACGAAAAAAAAATATTGGTATAGGAAATATAAAAGAGTAATAGACAGCTTCATTCATGCTGTTCTATTATGGTGTTTTAACGCATATAATTATGTATGGTTGATGAAGCACATTGTATGCTACCGATGTTTATTGTTGTTTGATGATGATGTTAAGTTGGTGTTGCTGTTGTTGTTAATGATGATGATGAGGAGGAGGAGGAGGAAGAAGAAGAAGAAGAAGAAGATGATGATGATGATGATGGTGGTGGTGGTAGTAGTGACGACGACGACGATGATGATGATTTTGATTATGATAATGAGATTTGAATTAAATTAATGCGCAAAGATTTTTCTTTTTAGCGGCCAAATGCAGATATCTGCGCTCGGCCGCTGTAAGGGTTATGTAATATTTGCAATCTACATAGGAGTCAATAGCAGATACCAAGCACCATATGCTTATGAGAAACAAAAGCAAAATATTGGCAATCGCTGAAATCTCGAATATGACTTAATCATATTATTAAATGAAAACCGGTAACTATTTTAAACGGTTATTATATTTCAACAACTTAGCGGTGTTTATCCAAAAGACCATTGTTATAATTACAGGGACGTCAATAGGCCAAACTATTCAGGAAATATGATTTGAGTCGTCAAGGATAGATTTTGAGATCAATGTACGTCCGATGAGATTTAAAGGGAGTTGGAGGCGTAGGGACAGATTCGTTCGAGTACGCGATCATTTGAGAACAAATTATGTTGAAGCTTTATCGGAATTCCGGAAATTTGCGATCGGTACCGATTTTTCCTGGTTCTTTTTTATTGATTCTGATAAGTTAGCGGCCGGCACGGACATGAATATTAACTGACGAAAACCTCTTCGCTACTTTCCGAAAATCTTCGACATGTTGCAAATATCCGTAATATTCCGCATTGTACTCACCAGAAATTGCAACTAGAAAGACTACAATAAATCAGTTAGCTACGGCTCGGGCGGGGATTTACCTTTTATCCCTGTAAGGGACCTAATGCCCCAGACTACCGGCTATTTTTTCCGGAATTCGAACTTGATACACTTGATATCCCTGAATTAAATATTTATATCCGCAATTTTGATCTCTAGAGTGCTGACTGTTAGTATTGTATTTGACTGGAATGACTGTCGATTATGTGTTTTTAAGAGTAAAACAAGCTTACGAAGAACTTTGTGTTTGCTTTTTTGTACGCTTTCTTTTTAAAAATGTATTGTCCGCCACGGACGCAACAATTGACCAAATGTACCAGATTGTGGTCTCTTTAAAGTGCTATGTTTTTACTGCCGTGATATCTTTAACAAACTACACATTATTGATCGTGGACATTTTATACTCTTATTGAATTTGTTTCCCAAAAATATGCTCTTCTATTAGTAGATGTTTAGGTGACGATGTTCTAATAATAGATCTTACACGGCCAAGAAACACTAGATAGGTCTTTGCAAAGAGAGCTGTTGGATATCGTGAATGCGTTCAATGTGGCCTGTTTATTTCAGAAAGCTATGTGCAATGTTTTATGGGGATTTCTATCAAATTGCCAATTGCAAAATTTGATTTAATTCATTCGGACCTACAAGCGGGAAACTTCTTCATTAAAATTCAATGGGCTTTTAAGAAGTTCGTTGAAAGGCCAAATTTGACGTTAAACAGCAACGCCGAAAAAATTGCTACTCAGTCTTATTTATCACTTTTTTTGTAAGATTTACCAGTAGACGTTCTTCAGTGCAATTAAGCAAACACACAGTGCCGACAAATATGGAAGGGTATTTAGGTAAAAATTACATCCTTCTTTGTGACTGTGTCATGATTCTTGATGGTACTTTCAATTAGTATGTAGACACCTTTTCATGCTTGATGCCACTTACATCTTGCCTGATGTCCAATGTCTATTTACATTCTGCTTAATGGTATCATGCATGTGTACAGATGCAACATTCTTGTTCGTTAATTGCATGCTGCATATGTGTATGTTGGTTTGTGCAGAGAGACTTGTGCAATAGGCGCAGTGCATAATGAAATCAAATATTAATGCGTTTAATAAATTAACGCGATGGTAAGATGTGAGTTTCACCCAAGCACAAAGCAACATACTATCATGCATGATACAATGATGTCAATTGACAGTCAGTCCGAAATGCTACGGAGGACTACGGAAATTTACAGCGTATAACGGAAATTTTATGTTATAGGAGAAGTTGCGCACCTTTGTAAGATATTTGCTACTGAACCGAAATTAACCGCGTGTTTGTAGACTTAACTTTTTTTTGGTTAATGACTAACCATAATTTTTGTACAGTAATTTACCTTCAATAACCAAAGAAAGTCTATGGATATATTTCAATATATGCTACTAATGCATGTATGCAGAGCTCCAGATAAGACGCTTAAAGTCGTAAAAAATTGAATTAAATTTAGTAAAAAAGTAGACTTAAATTCTGTGCGTACGGTTACACATTGGAAAAATAAAATAAGAATTCAAAATGTGTGATCATGCGTAAAACTCAATATCAATGCATATAATGTAAACATTTTATCAATGAGTTCCCACTCGTCTAGGCCCTCATTACAATTATGAAATCAACAGCACTTTAACGTTATTATGAATAACAGACCATCTTTACAACAGTCGAAAAGCCGAACGTTTTCCATTATCTGGTCCTTTTATCGCAAAAAGTCTGCTGTAACCCGGCAATTGTCATTAGCTCTTCTTAGACTATAAACCTAAATGCGGATGTGCCAAAAATTATATTTACCTGAAAAAAAAAGAATTAATAATAGACTTTAAGGCTGGATTATTATAGAGTGTAAACCAAGATTTTGCTGAAAAAGTTATCTGGAACTTTGCATGTATGTTGAGAGGAAATCGATTACATAATTTCAAATTTACTAGAGTACTTTTATATTGCACCACATAAAATGCTTTAAAACTATAATATTGAAGTGCACATATAAACTTTATTATAGATGGGTAGGTATTTCGTGTCAATCTCTTTCACATATGAAAGAGCTGTTGGTCATGCTGCTTTAAGTACATATAGATGCATGACACAATTTAGATTAAGCAAAATAAAACACTAGGTATTTGCCAAGAGTCAAATATATACGAGCAGTAAGAGCGTAATCGTGCACAGCGAGACTTACTCATGTAGAATTGAAACTCTTATTGCTTTCTTTCGAAATAATTTCATGTGTCCGATCTAATATGCAATATGCCCGGTGTTTTTTTTTTGCGGATTAATGTTCCGTTTTAGATCCATAATTAACGAATGCCTCAATATTTTCAAAAATTAACACCGGAATAATGTCCACCGACATTTTTTCATACAGATTGGATATAAATATTATAGAGCTTAACAAAAAATACATTAAGCCCTGTTCTCCCGGCACACGTGCTGGACACACAGGTGGTTAGCGTGTGGCTATGATAATAATTAGTGAAAACATCTTTTTGAATGATAAATAATCATATTAAAACGAAAAATCAAATTTTCTATTTAAAAAAAAATCACTACCGTTTTATATATAACAAGGTATCCAACTCGAAATCATCCGAAAACGGGGTGCATCGTTTTGAACAGCCATTACTAAATTAATTTTGCAGCGATTTTCATGACCCGGTCTTATTCAACGCAGAAATGAATTTCCTTTTAGGAAATGTATATATATTGTTATATTTCTACACATGCTGGGTCAAATTTTAAGAAATAAAGCTATACATAATTTGTTTGACCCAGTTGTTATCGATCAGACCGTATTTATGACTGAAATCTCCAGTTGTAAAGACACAACTCCGCATTGGAGCAATGAAATCACTCTTGTGTTTAAAATGTCAGTTGGTTGAAATGTATGTAAACAAAGGTTTGAAAATGCGCTGGACAGTTAGTTTTGATGCGATGCATAATTCTACGGCAAGCACGGTAAGAATGTTTTTTTCATACGTTTTATTGAATTATGGTATCGAGGTTCGTGAACTTTGCAGGGAAAATGCCCATTTCCCCGTGAAGATTTCAGTCATGAATACTGTCTGATCGATCACAGCTGGGTCACGCGAGTTGTGTATCGTGTTATTTTTTAAAAGTTGACCCAGTATTTGTAAAAATATTGCAAGACATATACATTTCCAGAAAGGAAATTTATTTCTGCGTTGAATAAGACCAAGATCGTGAAAATCGCTGCAAAATTGATGAAGTAATGGCTGTTTAAAACGATGCATCCCGTTTTCGGATGATTTCGAGTTGGATACCTTGTTGAATATATATATAACTTATTTTTTTTAAGAAAAGTTGATTTTTCGTTATAATATGATTACTTATCATTCCAAAATATGTTTTCACTAACTAGTATTATAGCCACACGCTAACCACCTGTAGCTGGACACTTTTAAAAAACACTATACAAATTCAAGTACTTATGCACTTAATTGATTGTAAACAATGACGGTTGAAATCCGTGCGTGGGAATTTTTCTGGTAACCAAGAGCGACGTCAACGTTCATGACAAACCTGTTTATATGACATTTATTTATTGATTTTTTCCAACTTGATTGAAAATTATGTTTTATGATATTTTAATACATGTAGATGAAGTAGTTGTTTTCTCAACGAGGAGTACAATAGTTGTACAGTACTAGACACGAGTACTTGTAACTTTCAGGTTTCTCTGTATACCACAGACATTATATAGTCATAAAATGATAAATATGTGTTTATAGAAATTGTAATTATAGCATGGTAAACAGACTAGAGAAATCTGAAAGTTTCACGCACAGGTCTGTGGCAATGGGGGTTTGGGCTACTTTATAAATATGAGGTCGATATGCAATGCACATCGGTAGATTACGTCTACTGTAATTATTTGGACTAGGGAAGGGCCACAATTCCAACACATCAGCCCCGTTATGTTCTGAATAAAATACATGTATAATTTCTTGAGTGCCAATTGCATCTTACAAATATCAAAAACATTCACGGCAGTCAATTCATTGTGTAAACTTACTGGTCTTCATGGCAATAATGAACGTATTTAGTTTAATGGAGATTATATAACGAAGGGAACTAATTCAGCTTATTCAGTTTACTAGTCAAAATGATTCGGATGTTTTCGCTTTTTTTTCCGAAAAGTAATTTATTCAACATACGGAAAATAAACGCGCGCCACCTGATGTCATAATTTAGTAACTTGCATTCTGCTTACTGCCTGTTGCTAACTGCCGTTGTTAATGACGCTTAGTGGCAAAACCGATTATGACTGGTTTCAGGAATAATGAACACACAAACATTGGATAGTCACCAAGCATGTTGAAACAATCATCAAGTATAACCGATAGAGAACAAGCATGTTGGAACTGTCATGAAGCATGTTAGAATAAACATCACGCATAATGTAAATATTATTCATGAATGATGTAATGTTGCAGCAATCATCAAGTATAAACGAATAGACAACAAGCATGTTGGAATTGTCATAAAGCAAATTAGAATAAGCATCAGTCATAATGTAAATATTCACCACGAATGATGTAACTTTTACCTAAATATCCTTCCATAGACATGTGTTGTTACTAAAATAGACATAGAGATTTGAGCATTGGGAGTGACCTAATCATACTGTGCTTTAGCAGTATTACGGAATACCGTTAGTGCCATCGTGGTTACACATTAAAATCCAGAGGGCGAGAACGCGAGAACGCGATAGTACGATGGCGACAATGTGACAATACGATGATGACAGGGTGACAATACGATGGCGACAATGCGATAGTACGATGGCGACAATGCGAGAACGCGATAATACGATGACGACAATCAGACAGTGCGATGACGACAGTGCGACAATACGATGGCGACAGTGAGATAGTACGATGGCGACAATACTACAGTTCGATAGTGCGATAATACGATGACGACAGTGCGAAAATACGATGACGACAGTGCGACAATACGATGGCGATAGCCGACAGTGCGATAGTACGATGGTGCCAATGCGATAACGCGATAGTATGATGGCGGCAATTCGAAAATGCGATGGCGACAGTGCGACAATACGATGGCGACAATGCGATAGAACGATGGCGACATTGCGATGATACCACGGCGACAGTACGATATGACTATCGCATTGTCGCCCCCGTACTATCGCACTGCCGCCATTGTATTGTCGCACTGTCGCATTGTCGTCATCGTACTAGCGCGTTTTCGCAATCGTACGAACGCATTGTCGCCATCGTATTGTCGCACTGTCGTCATCGTACTTTCGCGTTCTCGCATTCTCGCCCTCTGGATTTTAATGAGTAACCACGGTGGCCCTAACGGTATTTTGTACAGTAAAGTGTGTAAAATCTGGTTTGGAATAACAATTTTTATGCCGAAAACAGATGTTGAAAACCCGACTTTGTTTTATAAGTAGTAGTCTAAATATACAATGAGTTTTCCGAGCATTAAATAAACATATTAAAATAAAATTCATGTTCGTATCAGTTGAAGTTCTTGTTAATAGTAGAAGCAAAGAACACAATAAAACGCTGATTGGGCTTACTAATTTGAGGCAAGAAAAAACACATCGCGCTATTATATATAACATATAACGCGCATCCGCAAAGTTCGAGCGCCCGTCTCGGTGCCGTCGTTTCCGGTGAAAGTTTCGCACAGGAGCTACCGAGTTTGGATATGAGACCACGAATCATGGCTTGACTTTATATATCAGTCAGCGTAGTACCTGACCAGACTGCGCGGTTGGACAAGCTAGGATGGACCAACTTCGGCCGCATATGACATAAGACCCATTTTCGCATGACGCGGGTCATCTGACCTTTATAATGTGTATATAGCTTTGAATGGAATTTGCACATAGTTTTTGGCATGGACTTATTGTTATGTTAATGTGTTGCACGCTTTCAAAAGCAGAGGGCATATATAAGATCAATTATACTACGGGGTTCATTTTCTGTTGCAAAATGAAATGCAATAAAGATTGTTACTCAGCGGTGTGTACAGTATGACAGCGTTGTCTGTCTGCGATGCATTTATACTGGTTCTAAGCTGGCATACTCACCAATTGGACTCAACCATCTGCTCGAACAAGAAATGATAAGTACTAGCATAAACCTTTAATTGTAACTCATTTTAAAAATATTCATGTTATTTATATTATTCAATTTATTATTCAAAATTATAATTATTATTTCCTTTATTGTTGTTTTTCGCATTAAGAAACTTATTCGGCTTACGAAACTGAAAAATCCCATTGGAAAAAATCCCATGGGAGAAAAAATCCCATGGGATTTTTTTTTTTTTTAAACACGACTAAACGCATTAAAATATCGTAGTTGTTCATCATTTCATAAAATATGATGTTTCTGAAAGTTTCATGAATAAATCTCTCAAAATAAGAAAAAAATCCCATGGGATTTTTTTCTCCCATTTTAAAATGTGATTTTTTTATTACTAAATATTTTTATATATAATTGGCATAAAACCAATATACAGTCCTTAAATAACGTTAAAATACTTGCAAACGCAAATAAAACACGTTTTTTAAAATGTTCAAAATCCCATGGGCTTTTTCTCCCATTTGCAAATAATGGGCGAAAAAAAATCCCATGGGAGAAAAAATCCCATGGGAAAATCGAAAATCCCATGGGAAAATGCAAAAATCCCATGGGAACCCCAACTTTGCTTATAAATTTCATAGTGAAGAAAACGCGTTTTTTGAGTGAAAATAACCAATTATTAATCAACGATAAGACTTTTATCGCATACTATGTCTCAAAGTAGCAAATCTTTAAGAAAAAGGGTACTTACGTTTGCGAAATTTCGGTTTCGCAAAGTTTTTCCGGTGGCCGTTTTACAAGATGAATCAGATTTTTTTTAAACCTACACAGTTCTTTTCCCTTAATGAAAACTGCATACGGATGCCAGTAAAAAAAAGGAAACCAATGTAAATAAAATGAACTATGAAATATTTGTGAGTTACAACACAAAATCATAGACAATGGTTATTTAGGGGTTATAACACAACATCATAGATAATGGTTATTTGGGGGTTATAACACAAAATCATAGATAATGGTTATACCAGTATCTTTTTCTATTTTGTTTAAATTAATCGGCCAATATATTGATATTTATAGTAGAAAAACAAATCGTTCAATGTAACTTCATTGAGTGCCTTTTACACTGAATTTCCCGACGCCCTTTGATGCTCTGTATCATTACTTATCTTGTTGTGTTATCATATTATTATTTACTTTTCGAATGATATTATCAGTGTTTGTTTCTTTTCACTCGATATGTGTTGCATTGTTAATACAAAAACATAGGTATTGTTAAACGTTTGTTTTCTTGTGAACTATTTGCAACGCTTATTGTATAAGCGGTAAGGATATTTTGAAGCGCCCAATAGGGAATTAGTTTGAACGGATTGGCAAAAATATAAAAATAATAATTTGTAAGCATAAAATAAAAATATTATTTGTTGGATTGGGTGGAATATCGATTTTAATTCACTCGTAATCATAGAAAAAATATATTTTAGCTTCCACTGTAATACGCTTATGATTAAATAATAATTTTAACTGTGCGCGTTCAACTTGTAGCGCGCTGGATGTTTTAACGCTTTTGTAAGAACTGTTTTTATTATTTGCTTAATAATATTAGTATTTGATGCATTTTGTTTGTGAATAGCAAAACACCAGTTCAATAACAATGTAAGCATTCATGCAATTAAGTTTGATATATAAAATATTGTATATTAAATATATTCACACATATGGCCAGTTACGGGATCTCTCATTTAGAAATAGGTCATGGGGTTCCCACTTTAAACACATGTATCTCCATACCCCTTTTTATCAGATATAAGCACGAATTAAGGTATATAGGGGTACCTAATATATTATTATATATAAATACGTCATTTATTTAACGTCTTATACAAGGAAATATATAGCGAAGTTAATTGCAAGGTATATAACATTTGAATTTCAGACGTGATTGTGGTTTTCGATTTAACACCTTATTGTGTAATTTGATTGCATTACCTCCCCTACACCCCCCCCCCTCATAGTAATTACAGGTGTCTAGAACGCGGGGTTGTATACAGACCCCGTTTTTATATTGACCTCGTAAGAACTACCGAGACCGCGTTACTAGCACTATGTATAAGTATATATATATATATATATATATATATATATATATATATATATATATATATATATATATATATATATATATATATATATATATATATATATATATATATATATATATATATATATAACGACCGGTTTCAGTCTATAAAATGCGATAGAGTAATCTACGGCTTCGGTCCATATACGGTTTGTTGCTGCCTGGCTGGTCACTATAATGCCATAGGGACCTCAGTGGGGTTAACTATTTCTTAAATATAACACCGAAGAGTGTCCTTTATCATTGTACAATGCTGTACCGGCTTTCCGTATTTGTAATTTTCATGCAACTGATTGCGCAATCGATGACGTATATCGAATGAGGTAGTTTCTCTGACGAAACATTCCAGCTCGAGCTAAATTCTCTGGATGTTAAAGAAATGGCGGACGTGGTTTTTTTAACAGTTAGTTATTTGTTTAAGGCATCGAACGAATGCAAAACATATTTCGGATTGTGTGTTTATCATACATAATGTAAACTTCGATAGAAATACAATAAAATAGTGTGATTTAAATAAGTTTCGATAAAGGGATGGGATAATAGAAAATAGAAGTGAATATCGTTGCGACTTTATTGTTAAAAACAATGGATTAAGGTTGGCATTTAGATTAGCATGTCGTTTATTCTAAATAAAGTTGTTTTTTTTTTACTGTTGTTAAAGCTATAATAGTGCCAATGCTGTTCAATAAAACGCTTCAACACAGTGCACATTTAGTGGTGTGTAACCCCGAACGGTTCATATACAAAAAATAGTGACCGGTCCATAGACTATAGAAGGACCAATCTCTCTGAGGTGTATATATAAATTAATTAATTTTTAAGTTCCCAATTATGTTTTTTTAGTCATTGAAAGCAGCAGGAATCCATCACAAGTGTATATATCATAAAACGTTTGAATCGTCATTTGAAACTCTTATAAAACTGCAGAATGACGACGTGTGCAAATGATTAAATGGCATTTTTTTAATTTGCAAACCCAGTAAACTTACAATGAAATACGAAAATATTTAATAGAAAGTTTGATATATAAAACAAAGCTTAATACTTCTGATAAAAGCTTAATTCACGAACCTGTTCTGATATGTTTATTTCTTGAAACATAAAATCGCTACATCACAAAATAAACCTACATACCTTTCAACACTACAGCGTCACAAACAATTTCTTCATAACGAGAATACACATACTCAGTTATGTTTAGCTATTGAACATAGGTCGAATCGAAAGCTCATAAAGTTCCGCTTGATTTATCTTTTGTCCAACTGTGGTGAATTAGACTTCCGTTTTCTGTTGTGTTTATATTTAAATCGTTGAGTTAAACAAGTAGATATAATTCGTACCGAAATTTGCACTAGCGTTCTCATAGCATTTTATACAATCTTCGTCAATTTAATCAAAAGTGTTGCCTTATTAATGGAACATGTTGTTACTAGTTAATGCGCTCTTTTAGTTCCTCGTCTTCTTTAATGGCGGCGTGAATAATATAAAAACTAACAACATTTATTTTGTGCGAATTCATTGATAGCACAAGCCAATTTTCAGTTAATGACATTAATATATAAATCTACATAAGTCAAAGTTGATCACGTCAGAATTTACAAAACACACAACGAATATACTGAAATTTATCATACATAAAGAATGACAAATGCTAAGGATCAAACGTATGCAACCCTGTTTTAATACAAATTGGCTGTGCAGTTAATCTTTTAAGTCTCATTGAACAACTGACTGGTTGCATTTCTACTTTTATAACATAACATCAACTATAAATATATCAAAGCGCTGAAGGCACTGAAGTTGTTCGCTATTTAAGACGCAACCCATTTTTCAAAATTAATCGCAAGTTTGAAATTAACACACGCCATTCAAATTTATAAAGAGTTTGTCATAACGCACGGGTCAAGATTTGTGTGCACTTTTTATCATCCTATTTATTTCATAGAGATAACTTAGACAAAAAAACAACAACATGGCCCTTTTTGGACGTTCTGAAAGCATATACAGTATGATGAAAATGGTAATGAGATCTGAATATAAATATAATTTGCAAACACCATCATGTTAAATGAATATTGTTGGAATATCAAATACCTATCTCACTAAGAATATAATAAATAAATAAAAAATAAATCTTCGAGCAATACTTTTTACTCACGACTTAGGTAGTCATAAGACAGTCCTGTTGACCCGTACTTTGTTGTTTTTGCATTACTTGTTACCCTAGCAGTTCACACGGTGTCAACAACTTTGACCTAAACATAGGTATAGAGCACTAATGCGCTTTTTCGGCGTAGCTGTTTTACCCAGCTTTTCACCTTAAATGACTTTTACATAACGCCAGCAGACATGCATAAATATTTTCGAATATTTCATGGGCTGATTAGATATAAAACCTCTAAACTTTGGCTACACCACTGTGTCTGTGCTCAGCGCAAATGACATAGCACTGTTAAGTGTAAGGAATCCATGACTAATCTGTGTATGTTAAAACGACAAAAATTGTGACCCAGATACAATTACGGGTTAAAATCCTTCTCGCAGAATTTCAGGGTCAGTACTTGTTTACTAAATCGTCCGGGGAATATATAATTGACTATCGATAAACACAGTTTTGCTTTCAAGATGAGTAAACAAACATTGTCATAGCATAGTGTCACGATAAGAGGAAAATTGTTTAATTACCCAACCACAAATGTTTGCCGTACTCGGTCAGCACGCCTGGAAATCGTTCCTGAAGGCCTGTATAGGTTGCCCTGATTTACAAGTTTGTTATTTTTGAATTAAGCTTGTGCTGAAATGTGCAATTTTCAATTCGCAATGAGATTTGCTTTTTAATGACCCTCGTCATGCGAAAATGGGTCTTATTCCATATTCGCCCATCATATATATAGCCCACTCAGCCTGCGCATCTCTCAGTCTGGTCAGGACATACATAATGAGACCAAAACACATTGAGTGATTTTGTAGCGAACAGCATCGCCTCTGAACAGACTGCGCAAATGCACATGTTGGGTTTACGGTACGCTGACCGAAACGCATAAGACCCATTTTCGCATGACGCGGCTATGCAAATGTGATTTTAATGTGTCGAAAGAAAACTGCGTTTAAATCAAATACTAACATACGATAAATTTCGATAGTGAAGAAATATACTCATAATAAGGCATGTGAGGACACATATAATGTGCACTCCCGTAGTATAAATGTGATCTACTTACACTAAAGTGTGGTTTAACAATGATAACACATATCTCCTGTGGCGAATATGCTATTTACAAGTGAAAAAAACCCAAAATAGTTAAACTTTTGTTTTCAATTCATTTATTTAGAAACGTTAATTGCGAACTTTATTTCAAAGTCAGCATTTACGCCGACTACCTTTTAAAAAGATATTTCTTGTTTTATTTAAGTTGTTTGTTAATAGTCGGTATCAGCGATTATAAAGCATTTTTGAGGTTGTCTATAGTATACCTGTAGTAATTGGTGAACTCATGTTCAATGTTTTATAAATTGAGAACTGTGAATTTAAACAAGCTTAACCTTCTACCATTGCGTTGTTAGCACTCGTAAATACAAAAGATAGCCGCTATCTGTTGAGAACAAAAGAACGTTTCCTAGAAATATCAAATTTAACCTCGCTGTAGAAGCATGAACGAGGTTACGAAACAGATAATTCTTCTTATATTAAATTGTTTTTTTTTATATTCAGTTTTAGCGATTATGAATCATTTTAATTGTTGTCTATCGTATCCCTGAAGTTATTGTTGAACTTATGTTCAACGTTTTATAAATTGAGAATATAAACAAGCGTAACCTTATACTATTGCGATGTTCTTCCAAATCTGTTAATAGCCTCAGATTATGAATGACCTGTATTACGTCATTAAGACGCAGCAGATAGTGGACTATTTTAATCATTCATAAACAATCTCTACCGCGACACATATAATACAAAAATTGTTTATTGATACTTTTCTATATAAGCTCCGTTCAAAAATATTTCATTTAACACGATAATCACGCGAACAGCTAAAAATGATAAACACGTTGATCACCGCATTGAAACGGTTAATACATTACATGTGGAGTTTAAACCGGTTTTAGGGCAATCCGAACCGCACGTTTGCCCCGGAATAAACCACAAACCATGTTCACGTCTTAACCATGCATCGCATTTATCAGAAATCTTTAAAAACGATACTTTTGATTCACAAATCGAGTAGACCAACATGGGCCCTAAATATGTCGTAAAATTTTGTTTGTAACAAAAGTTGAATCGAACTTGTATTTTAATTCTGCTTTACAAATAAACCAATTTTTATTTTTTTATTTTAACCGTTTCAACTATATGACCCGAAGGCCGACGGGCAAACCTATGTGTGGGTTTGTTCATAAGTAAGTGTCCATAGACAGAGATATTAAGAACGCCGCATATTAATGCGCATCCCTCTAGTGTCGGTTTCCGGCGTAATAACGATAAAAAACCTATCTGTATGAAACGAGATGTGTTGTTAACAAACATGTTCGAATAATGCAACTTCAGAAAATGTATCAAGTGAAAAATACTGATACACACCTGCCATTTGTTATTTAAGGCACATGTCAATGTGCTTTTACAATACAGAGAAATACTTGGAACCCGACAGTCCCAAGATACCGCTCTCGACTACTCGTCGATAGATTAAGGCACATTTTCTGTACGTCACCTCATAATGACCTCTAAAACATACCAGTAGTTGAATATCTATATAAGCAATATACAAGATAAGTATTGATGAAAAGCAACAAAGGGCGTCGGGAATTTCAGTGTAAAGGGCACTCAATGAAGTTACATGGAACGATTTTTTTCTACTGTAAATATTAATATATTGGCCGATTATTTTAAACAAAATAGAAAAAGATACTGGTATAACCATTATCTATAATTTTGTGTTATAACCCCCAAATAACCATTATTTATGATTTTGTGTTGTAACCCCCAAATATTTCATAGTTCATTTTATTTACATGGGTTTCCTTTTTTACTGGCATCCGTGTGCAGTTTTCATTAATGAAACAGAACTGTGTAGGTTTTTAAAATTCTGCTTCATCTTGTAAGCGTAATTTCATATTTTTTTCAACTTCAAGGGGAGATGATTCTGAACTTATTCTTACGTTGCTCATTTACGATATGGGGTTGAGTACTCATTGATATGTAAACACTTTAACAGTTTGAAAAACAAATTGAATGAACACTGTAAATTGCATAAAGAAGCTGCATTTCACAATACTTTGAAATTCAGTAAAAGATCATTATAGATTTATTGCTCCGATATTCATCATTTTCAATAGGGTTCGAGTAATACTGATATAAAAACACTTAACAAGTTTGGAAAGATTCAGACGAAAGTTGTGAAATCTTTTAAACAAGTGGAAATTATTTATTTTGTCAAATTTAATAGAAAACAATACTTGACTTATTGTCCCGATGTTTCTCATTTTTAATGAGGTACAAATGCTCATTGATATGCAGACACTGTAAGTTTGGACAGAATCTGATGAAAAATGTTGACATAATCACCTAACCAAGCAGTTTGATTTTTAAATTCAAAGAGACATAATTCTGGACTTATGGTCCGATATTGCTCATATAGAGAGTTTTGGGATGGGTCCTCATTTTTGGGAACAATCGGATGAAAATTTTGGACTTCGAACAACGATTTCAAAATTTCTCAAATTCTAAGGAAGATAACTATGGACGTAATGGTCGGATAATGCTAAAGGGCCCATACCACCTGGATAGTAATACGTGTCGCGCTTCGCGCTCTATTTGTGGTTCTTAAAAAAAACTCTGAGGAGTGCTTGACTCTAGGAAAACGGGTTGCTGGGACACAGCTCCTCCTTGATAAGCGGCTGCTTCCTTTATCTCAACTCATTGTTACAATCAATAATACGTGTCGCGCTTCGCGCTCTATATGTAGTAGGGATGGTACTTAGGGCCTTTGATAGATAACCATAAAAATACATGGACAATAGATGTGTTGTTTGCATTTATTTGTTAATATAAAAACACATGTATTTTTTATATGATTTTAAAGTGATGTAAGAAATTTTAATTTACGTTGTCACCACGCGGCTTCCATTAATTTTAATAAAAATGTCCATTAGTAGTAAAATGGATTTTAAAATGTCTACATAAAATAAAGCTTTATTATATTTATTAACCTGACTGAAAAAAAATGTCAGCCGCTGAACTGTTCCGTTCGTGTCGGAACCCGGGATTGAACCGGGGGCCTTTAGATGATTGTTGCGTTAACAACTTCAGTCTAACGCTCTCCCAACTGAGCTATTCCGGCTGGCATCATTTGTGTACTGCTATTTGATGAAGTTGTGTATAACGATCGTTATTATATGTCTATTAATTAACTAATACATTGTACGTTTTCGTACCACTACGCCTTCCAATAAACTTGCTTGCGCGATAGGTCGTCAAATATCGTACTAAATTGATTCTCCACTAAATAAGCAAATTGGAAAAACCACAAAAATAATATATTTTGATTATGTTTTGTTTTTATACAAAACCAGAAAGTTTCGCGTTTTTGCCCAGTCCCTGTGGTCTTTCCCCTGTGATCAGTTGTGGATCAGTTATTAATTAAAACAATTATCTTTGCATTATTGGCAATACATGTTGTCATAAATGTAATAGGCACAAATGCAGTACTTATTTACACTAATTTACACAAAAAATCACCACTATGCAATATATTCTTAAAACAAAAATATATACATTGATCCGTAAAATAACTTCTCCTACCATTAGCGAAAAAGAATGCATTACATACTAGTCGCCACTCTCCAGAGCGACGCCAATAACAGGTAAACGGTATCATGATCGAAATTATAAAATAAAATGTGAATCGTGACAGTGCCAAGAAACTAGATATTAAAAAAATAATCAATTAGTTAATTAATTAATTGATTAATTAATTTTCTTTAACATAATAAACTTGCTAGCAAAGTATGCATATAACCAACATACACATACAATCGCAGTGCACTGTTTTCATTTAAACTAAACTTGAATGCAAAAATAAACAAACTTTTCTAATCACACAATGATTGCATAATTCTACTCAAAGGCTAGTCAAAACTTTTCTCAGTGGTCAGTGACTCTTAATACTAACCCTGATCACAAGTTCAATGTTATACTTCAATATATATGCAGTGGATGCATCGATATGGAGTAACTGAACAAACAAGTTAGCCCTCAATGATGATCCCAAAGAAAAGTTTAATTAACTATTTGGCACTTTTCTTTTGGCACTATATATTCGGGTGGTGTTCGAACGCGGACGTGAAACGTGTTTTTGAACAATTAAGTTTACTCGATCTGAATACGACTAAATCCATGAGCAACCTGTCGCTGGACAATGTTTGGTGCCATGCTAAATATACATTTATAGGTATGTATGCTGACCAATGGCAACAATATCTCGTATCCTAACCCAAGCTCAGGACATACCGGAAAATATAAAAACGAATTTGGATGTGAAAATTATGTGTGTATGCAACTACCAAATCATTTGAGATCTTATATTGCTCAAATAAGAACAGGCGACTCGCCGCTGCGCATTGAAACCAGGCGGTTATGAAACTTAAAGATCGAAGAAATACTATGTCTACTGTTTAAAGAACCCAATCAGGCCGAAACATAATGCCATTTCTTATTGGAATGTTCATTCTACCTTTGTTTAAGATGATGTTTTTATAACTGTGTCTCACAGATTAAACCAAACATAACTAACATCCTAAGGGCGAGATGTTGCATGTATGCTGACTGATAAGAGACTTATTTATAAATCTGCATTGTTCATTCAAGATTTCTATATAAAACGCTCGAAAACATTAAATATATTCGACATACATTAAAACACATCAATATGTAAATTATACAACCTATGTAAATAGTATCACTCTTTTAGATGGACTTGCAATACTATGATTGTAAGTCCACTTGTTAATAATGAACAGAAGTTATTGAAGTTAAGTGACTGCACTATATTGATGTGATTTTATGACTATAACATGTCAACTTAGTGACTCGTAAGCCATTTAAATGGCTGGGTAGTACATTTAAAAAAAAAATATTTGTAAATTATAATATTGATCGTAATATTGCTGTAAATAACCATAGTTGCCCTTGTAGTATGTGTCACTTTTGAGGTGACCACGTTTACCACGTTTTGGTAAATTGACAATTTATTTTTCAGATTCGCAAATAATCGTTGTTGTTATGATATTTTTGAGGAAAAAAGTAATACTGAACATTTACCAGGCTCTAAAATATCCATCATATGCATCCTTTGACGATTTAAAAAAATGAAAATTATAAAGCGTTGCAACGCGAAACAAATGAATAATTTGGTGAGTTTTGTTGTTGTCGTTAACTGTTGTGACACCACGAGGATTGCTTATATAAAGTATACATTACAACCATCATAGCATGAGCACGGATGGCCGAGTGGTCTTAGCGGTAGACTTTTACTCCAGGGGTCAGTGGTTCGAGTCTAGTTGAGGGTTACTTTTTTTCTTTAATTTTATTCTTGTTTTTTACTAGAGCTTTTTAGATCCAGTGTTTACATTTATCAATATAAATCATTTAATGACAAATTCAATACATGCCAAAATCTTTGAAAAGGCCCTTTAATAAAATATACAGCTACTACTATATTCCATTTTTATGCCTGCAACGATATGTAATCATACGGAACACGAACACTAAAATGATACATGAATATGTTTTGAATATAGTATCACATAAATAACTTTATTTTCCGAAATATTGTATGAAACATTCGTTGATTGTGAGTGTTTATAGTTTTTTTTTTAATTAATCTATTTAATATAGTTAAGTGATAAACATTTTTCACTGTTGAATAAAATTGTGTCATTGTGTCGTATGAACAAATTTGCATGAAAACTACATTATAGGCAATTTTCACTGTTGAATAAAATTGTGTCATTGTGTCGTATGAACAAGTCTGCATGAAATTTACATTTGGACTCAAATCGTACATTAAATCATTTCTGTCTTCAGTTGTCAAAACACCTATATACTGTTTGATTCCAATAATGTCGCTTTAATGGAATTATCATTTTTATTCATTTGCTTCTTAATATTAAATCACCTAATCTTGTTATATTAGTAGCACAGCCCCATTAATAATTTTATTTAGTACTGCCCCTGGATTTTGTTTACGTCATTATGGATTTTTGTGACGTCATACGACCGACTTTCCCATTTGTAATCTACATGCACAGGTCATCGGGTTTATAACCTTCCATTTTATTTATATTTTCTCTCTGATACGCGTTTCTTGTTTGATTGAATTATTATATTTTTTTAGCAGTCACATAAACAACCAAGCTATGTAATATGGAATTTTTACACCCATTATTGCTGCTTCTTCCCGTATTTGCGCGATGATTATCTGATATAATATTAACTCCATGACGCTATATTCTCAAATCTTTTTCTATAAAGAAGGAATGTAGTTGACAATTGTTAATAGTTTTATTTGATCGTTCGTCAAAAAGTTGTAACTCTGTTACTCTTGTATCTTCAATGCAATTGAGTAATTAAATAGTAATTAAATTGAATGCGTTTTAATTCCCTTTTATTATTGTTTAATTTGAGTTACAATGCTATGACGTTAAATTTTATTTTCACTTAAATGTATTATGAATATTGCTGGGCCAAGTGTGAGGTTGAGCGCTCTATAACCAGGTTTAAACCCCCAATGCTTTGCATTGACCATTCCAAGGCGGTGACCCCAGCTTTATTCATATTTTGTGTTTATGTTGGTTTGTATTGTGCTGTATTGTGCTGTTTTGTACTGTTTGGGCAATCGGTCACTTGCCTTAAATAAAGGACCAACTAATTGTTTTTCATGAAAATTCAATACTGCTCCAGCAGCTGGAGTTTCACTTCTTTATATAATATTATCTCTTCTAGAAGCAGTGACATGTTGCGTTTATAAATTAATCACAGAATTGCAAAGACTCCAATACAAAGCCGGAACTATTCTAAGAGTAGTCGATAATGTACTGTTAATGATTTAAGGCAGGTAGCTAACACATGTTTATATTACATTACTCGCCTGAACTGTCATTTCAAACTCTGTAATAATGGACAAGGTAATGGCTTGTATAAACATATAGCAGCACAATACATGAATATTTATTTTGAATGTCCCATTTATATTTATACAGCAAACATTGCACACGTTTGTAAATAAAATGTCATAATACTGTATTGTGCCAGCAGGAAACAATGGCAATACGCAGAACAGAGCTAACCAAAAACTCTCGAATTATGACAAATCTAGATAAGGTAAGTAACTGTTAAACATACAATAAAATTCACATACCTGTCAAAACGTTCTTAAAACAAACAATTTAGTTCCGATTTTGTATACACGTTGAATTTGGTTTGGTTTCAATAGCGCAAACGAATGTTCTGCTTGATAAAGCACTTGTACAACTGTATTAAATTTGACTTCCGCAACCACGCATGACTGTTTAAACTTAAACCGAACAGATAAAAAGCCTATTTAGTAAGTGTTCGCCAAAACAGCGTCAACCACTTCAATATACTAGCGGTTATCTTTAATCGATAACCAATCGTTATTGGAGTGCGGTCTGTCCTGTTGTGTTTTGCTCTGTAAACAATTAAGGTTATTTTGATCAGATTTAGTTAAACACCGCCTTATGTACAATAGTAGGGATAATTTGATCTGGATGATGTTGGGTTTACACCGTCTTTCCACTTCCTCTTTTCGGATCAGGCGAAAATTGAAATGTTCGTAAAAATTGTCTTTAACAATTTTGGCAAAAATAATTTAAGTAGTATATCATCATATTTTAATAAGTTCAGAGTTTAAGCATAATGACTTAAGGAGTACTGTAGGTGTTTAATTGGATGTAATTTATTTGAGCTCGATTATATCGATTAAAAATGTTGTTATTGTGGTTGTCATCGTCATCTCGTGTTATGTTATTGGTATGAGCAGTGTTGTTTAAAAAAATGATTATGCACCAGCAAGTTGCAGTGTTAAATGGAATTTTCATATATTTTATTTTTCATGTTTCTAAACGATAACGTCCAAGTCACAATGCCGAAGGCAAAAGCAAAAAGTAAGCGGGCCACGGATTCCGTGATGGTGCAGAAACCATCTCAAAGCGTATGCGAGAGGGGAATTCGGTCACTGACAGTGGGTCATCTGGTGCAGCGCCAGGCCCTGGGCCATCAAGCGCAGAGGCAGTCCCTGGTCCAAGTACGCGTGCTACAGAGTCAGCCCGTGGGTCATTTATTGAGTTTATCCCCGATGCAACAGCTCCAAAGGTGCCAGTTGGCGTTGAGGCCTTCCCAGGTAATGAACAGGTTTTGCCTTTAGATTTTGACACTAACCCCATACAAATTGCAAGTGTGCACAACCAGTTGGGCTTGCATGTATCACCTGCCATTAAACAAAATATTATTTCAGGAATGTACATAGATATGGCTTCACTATTAGCCTTCACTATCAACCAGGGGAGCAGGTGCATGGTTTGAACTTCATTCAATCTGGGCAGTTGGTTATCAAACCATTTGAGCCTTCAAAATCAATAAATACAATTGAAGCGTGGTCAGACGCATTTCTAGTATATGCAAGTATCTTCTTAACAGCACATCCTCACATGACGCAGGAGCTACTCAAGTACATGAGTACAATTAGGACTGCGGCAAAGAGGCATGTAGGAATGGGTTGGAAAGCCTATGGCCAGCAGTTTCGTTTGCGCCTTGCGGTTGATCCAGGTACCCGCTTTGATAAAATTGATTATGAGCTATGGTTGCTATATGTGGGTCGTTCTATGCAGGGGGCAGTTGAAGAAAGAGTCATGATCAGTAAATGTTAGACTTTAATTACAGCAGGTGTGCTATGGATCCTTGTCCGTATAGGCATTAGTGCTGCACCGAATCCAAAATTTCAATCGGATCCAAATTCGAATCCAAAGGCTCGGATATCGAGCATCGGTTCGAATCCTAATTTGAAAGTAAAAATACGCAAAATAAATTATAATTTATATTGTTATTACCAAAATTATGTTTTGAAACACCAGAACTTATATATGTCTTATGGGAAAAGTAATTAACTTTTATTATTATTATAAACTTTAAAGCTACTAATATTTATACTACTTTAGCAGCATTGGTAGATGCAGCTACAGCCGCAACAGCAGTAGTGGAAGCAGAAATAACGACATCATAAACAAAAACAAATACTAAGTAGATGAAAAAATTGACTTACGTTGTTTGAAAAAAAAATTATACACGGGTCAAGATTCCGCAAATTTCTCAAAATCGCACATACACGAAATAGTGTAAGCATTTTAACGACAAACATTAATAATAATGTCTCATATTAAACATATCTATGTCAGTCAGATATAATATGAATAACGCTGTATTTTAACAAGCAAAAAACGCATCAGACGCAATCTGCAATAAGTATCAATAAAATACTTCGTAACGACCACTTATAAGCAAGAATTAGTATGCTGATAAAACCCAAAATGCTTCCACACCGAGGATTTTAATTGTTTAGGTGCATCGCGATTTTTCTTCTGCGCAATTTTGCACCATCGAAAACGAAAGTAGACTGTGTAGTACCATGTTTTTGTCGAAAACGTATCGATAATTATCCAACGACAAGCCAATACGTTTGTAGAATTAATTTTTTATTTAAGTTTGGCAAACATATCTGTCAAGGCTGATAACAAAAGCATAGTTATGTTTTCTAACAAAATATTCATGAACAAAAATAATATCATAAAATTATGATAGCTTATATCCCCCGACACCGGAAGGCTGTGTTATAATAGGATCATGCCACTCTAAGACATATTTGAGAAAATAATCAAGACCCCGATACCGGAAGTCACAGATATAGTTCTAACACAGACAGCACTTTGGCACCGGAAGTCCAACAGAAAGCACTTTGGCACCGGGAGTCCATATCATAATCAATCAGTATCTGATCAGCCTTGACGACGACAGGCGAAGGTAAACACGAAGACATGGAAAAATGGCTGAAAATATATGACGAAATGGCAAGTATCGTTGTTCATTATAAATATAAAATGGCACAGGAAGGTGGGCGGGTTTCTTAAAATAAATTTCTTAATAAACAATTATGCAACTTACTCAGAAATGAGACAGCATGGGAAAAGGAAGCAGATAGAATTGCAGCCCAATATATACTTTGGTTTAGCGCCCCATGCGGGAGACTAATTTTCATGAACGGTCACTCTTGTGTGACGGATAACTCGTATATCTTGCGTTGGATAAAATGGTTTATTCTGAAGCGAACAAACATTAGTTGTGACAAACTACATACCAGTCAGCCTTTCAAACAGAACGAAACAATTTAACGAAACGTATTAAGGCAAAAGAAACAATCGAAAGGTTAAACTCAAATAAGATCCGGATTTGAAACGCGATTTTACCAATCACGGTTAATTCCGCGAATCCTCGTTTGGATCCGTGAATCTCGGATATTTCGGATATTCGGTGCAGCCCTTATAGGCATGTTGTCTTAGTTATAGTGGTATTCATCCTTCTAATATGTGTAGGTCTGCTTTCAGCGGAGTGCAGGTTCAGGGAAATAGAGGATTCTTGCCAGGCAGGGCCCCTGCTCCCCAGGGCCCGCGTTTTGCTGGGTTTAGACCGGTTTTCAGACTATCTATATATACTGTCTAGCTTCCCTTTCGGGTATTATCGAGAGGTGGACCAAGACCCAGACCAAGACACCCTTACGTCAACATGCGAAAATATTGATTTTAGTCTGGGAAAATCACCAATAAATACTGATGTGCTTATTTCATATTTGAACATTTATACAAATTTACAAGATGCTGAAATACTTAAAGAGGGATTTTTGAAAGGCTTTCGTCTTGGATTTAACGGGCCAAGAGTTTCAACATCTGCATGTAATTTGAAGTCGGCACGTTTACGTTCAAATATTTTAAAGCAAAAAAATAAACAGTGAGGTGTCGGCTGGTAGATTTGCGGGTCCGTTTAAGTATTTTCCAATAGAAAATTCAAAATTTTCGCCTTTTGGCCTCGTTCCAAAATCGGATGGATCATGGCGGCTTATTACACATATGTCTTGTCCAAAAGGAGGTAGTGTTAATGATGGCATAAGTGATGATCTTAGTTTTGTGAATTATACCTCCTTTGATACAGTGGTAGATAAGATTTTTAAGCTTGGTTGTAACACCGAAAGCGCCAAACGTGACATAAAATCAGCATTTCGGCTGTTACATATTGTCCAGGCGACTTCTGTTTGTTAGGCTTAAATGGTAATGATGGTAACATTTACATAGATAAATGTTTGCCTATGGGTTGCAGAGTATCTTGTGCACTGTTTGAGCAGTTTGCTACATTCTTGCAGTGGTTCGGAAAAATCAGTTGGTCCTTGTAAGAGGTTGATATTTTTAGAATTTTTAGAGATGGATTCGGTTAACATGATCATTCGGATCCCGTTGCTTAACGTCGAGGAGTTGCTGGTAGCTATAATGCAGGTACTTTAGAGATGGAAGGTTACATTATGGGAATTTCAGTCGTTGGTAGGAAAATTGTCATTTTTCTGTCAGGCTATAAGGTCAGGGAGGACTTTCCTGCGTAGGTGCTATGATGCGATGGTCAGTGCAAAACATCCACATCATAGATTACGTATCACAGAGGCAATTAAGCTCGATTTAGATTTGTGGTTATTTTTTTAGAAATGTAATGGTGTAACGCATATCCCTCCGGACTCATGGTTAGACAGCAGCGTTATACAATTATTCTCAGACAGTGCTGGTTCCCTTGATCTTGGATGTGGCTGTTTTTTCAATTGAGAGTTGTCATGTTTTACCTGGCCTAAACAATGGGGTTCGGTTATGAAAGATATCACATATTTAGAAATGGTCCCTGTGATTCTTAGCCTGTGCCTATTGTCTTTAAAGTTACAGCACAGGAAAGTTTTACTCCGCATAGATAATGAAGCTTTGGTTATGGTTATCAATAAGGAAACATAAAAGTCAATAAGGCTTATGCAGCTAGTGAGGGCATTTGTAATGTTAGTTATGGAATTTGGTATCGTAGTTAAGTCTTTGCATATTTCTACCCATGTGAATTCTATAACCGATTCTATTTCTCGCAAGCAATGGGACAGGTTCCGAAAGTTATGTCCAAATACACACCAGGATCCATGCCAGATACCAGCACGTTTTCACTCTCCGATATCCACTGTGAGTCCGAGTGATTGTTAAAGGCGGCATTTGCAAATAATACAACGGAGGCTTACAACAATGGTTTTCAACAATTTGAAAACTTCAAAAAGAAATATAATTTACAATTAATTTGGCCTCCATCTTAAGAGCATATTGTCATGTTTATTTCTTGGTTATCATTTAGGGGTTTGTCCCACTCCACAGCTTGTTTGTACGTGAAAGCAGTCAGCTTTCAATGTAAAATAAGGGTTGTTTCAGATGTTTCCAGGCATTATGTCATTGAGAAGGCTTTGGAAGGTTTAAAGAGATCTTCGTTAGGGAGGGGGTCTAGATTCCCAATAACCACGCATATATTGAAACAGATAGTGTCAGTTTTGCATATAGTATGTAATAATATGTATGAGAGTCACTTGTTCACTGCGGCATTTAGCCTTGCTTTTTTTCGGTTTACGTAGGGTGGGCGAAATTGCCTTGCCATCAAAAAATTCTCCTTCAAGGGATATTTCACAGTCAGATGTTTTGGTTAATGAAAAAGATGGCATAATCCAACTTGCTATTTGGTTTTCTAAAACAGATCAATATGGTTCAGGGGCAGTTTTGAAGATAAAAAATCCACTTCAACAGAAATATGTGCGTTAAACAACATTTCGGGGTTCCTGAAAAGACGCCCACCTAATAGTGGGCCATTCTTCTGTCATTTAGATGGAAATCCCTTAACATGTTATATCCATGGCTAAGAAAAAATATACAATATAGGAATTAATTCTAAAGGTCCACTACACTGGCATATACCCATCTTACTTTCCTGAAAATTTCAAGAGGCTAGTGCTACACGTTCTTGAGATATACCTTGAAACATGCTCTAAAAATGGCCTTTTTTTAGCGTTATGCAGTCTCACTTGAAAAAATCTATTGATTTAAATGAGAAATGCTCTTGATATCAGCAACAAATGATGCAAACATTGGTATAATCTTACACAAACTTGTATCCGGAACGATTTGCTGCTTGAATTAATGAAATAGGTAAAATATTATGGATTTTATAAGTAAAATACTACCAGCAGGGATTTTGTTTCAACACTAAAATTCAAACATATACTTATTGTTATACTCCAATTATTGGTACAAAATTTCAGTAAATTAAACTTGTATTAACATAAAAAATTCATTTATGTATTAGTATAAGTACAAAAGCCATTCAAACTACTAGATAAGCCGGGGTTTGAGCAATAATGATAGTTCATTGGTAAATCTTTTTATTTAAAATTCTGTAGTGTCTGTAACCATTGAAAGTTTTATGTGGCAATAGTTTAGAAGTTTTCCCATGCAAAAGTATAAATACTACATTTGCTAATGTGTATTCATGTCATGTCTAAGTTGGCTGAAATTTGCCTTGCTAAAATATTATCATTATTGAAAAAATACTACTTAGAAAAAGTTACAGACACTACAAAAATGTGTAAAAAATGAAGGAAAAAAATCCCTGTTCTATTTCTCATAAATATTTTGTTTTACTCATGAGAAAGTTCCATCTTTTATGTTGGAATGTTACATCATACATTGTGCAATAGATTAATGTGCAAAAAAAGGTAATGCAAGACCGCTTATGATGAAATATTGTAAGCATTCTTGTAGAATTATTTTATGAACAATTTATTTAGAAACAATATAACCTGATTTTCTTTTTCTAAAATGATTTATCTAAATATGTCTGTGTTCTTTACGATGATACAACCCTTTAATATGGAGAGAAGACAAGAACAAACCTCTTGTAATGACTCAGGTAATTATCTACCATTTTGATTATGCTACGCTAAAATTCGTAGTGTCTGTAACCACTAACTTCCTTCTGTAAGCCTTAAACCTTTTTTGTTATATGTGAGTAAAATGAAACAAAATTGTATTTTGTAATACATTGCTGATGTATAAGGTGCATTATTTAGACATTTTCTGTCTGAAATTTGAAATATTTATCATAATAATGTAAATAAATTGTCTTCATAGTGTAGCTTTCTATAAACTGGCACTTTTTCAATTATCTCCTAGAATATGCAATTGGAAACATAGTTTTTTGCATTAAATATCATGAGAACAGTAAATCCAAACAAAACCATTTGAGAATTTACTGAGATCAGACACAATATCAAACAGTTTGTTTTGATGCTCATATGGTTACAGACTCTACAATGCCTACACATTTAACTTATTATTGTTCATGCTATCAAAGAGCATATGAACTCATTTATAAAGCTAAAGTGATGAGTTTTAACCATGTCTGAGGTAACTTCTGTTTTTTACTTTGATCCAAATAGCTGCATTTAATCATTTCCTTTGCTTATAAATGGATCAATGAAGACATGCTCACTGTATGCTTTACACTACATGTATATTAATTTACATTCTTATACTTTAATTAGTAGCAGAAACTTTGAAGAAAGGAAAATGAATTTTGTTTCCGTTCTTGTTTCAGGAAGCAAAGATAAATCAAGCAAAAAAGAAAAGATAAAATATGACTAGGTTTGGCTGCATGAAGGCTAAGCATTGGGAGAACAAACGAAAATATGAGAGGCTAAAATACAACTATGATGCCTTCGTAGCTGCTAGGCTAGAGCAAAAGAATGGAATCAAAGGACATTTTAGTGTTTGCTTTGGAACAGAAATCAGATTGAAATACATTTATTTTGAAAGTTAAGCAAATTTGGCCTGGAAGAGATGACTGTTTACAGGAATCAATAGATGTCATCTTGTTTATAGCGCACACGATCTAGAGATATTATTGCAAGTGGACTTCACAAATTCAAATTCAGGGCAAACATTACTTAAAGCTTAAACTTCTCTGTGATTAGGCCATAGAAAATAAATAACTAGATTCTCATCCAAATTTTGGGGAAAATTGGGGAGGGTGGGTGGGGTTTATTTTTTTAATTTTTATTTTATATGTCGGACCTATATATTAAATAATGAAATGTTCACGAATTTGTTAGTTTATATGCATAATGCCTATATGTATGCATGCATGTAAAATTATATAATAAAAGAAATACATTATCAAAATTTGACTATTGTGTTTTAGTTTACCCTTTTAATATCATGTTAAACACATTCTGACATTCAATAAAACATTGCCTACACAACGTATTGAAGAAAATACAAATCTGTAACAGAACCCTTTACATTCTTTTTCAGTATGACTAGATATTATTGATTAAAACATGGTATGCATGGAGATTTATGGGAAGTTTCAGGGGTGTCTCCAATACTAAAGTAAATAAAATTTCCTAGACAGCCGACAGCTTGACTAACTGTAACATCGGGTAACACCTGTGTCATTCTAATTTATTTCGGCCGACTAGGGCACAGACGATTTTCGGGTGGTCAACTTTCAACGATGGGACTTGATCATACGAACCACAAATGAACTCATCGTACAGGTCCGCGAGAGTTAAAGTTTATGCACATTTTGACAATCAGTACCAATCTTTTACGGTTCTAACGCCGTTTCTACACCTTAAACAAAAAAAACATTTTGTTGTTGTTTTCGCTCGATCACTTAAGTTTCAGACGACGCTCGCGCGCATTTAAAAATCAATAATCGTCTCGGAGACATTGAGTTGCTGATTCGCACTTCGCAATTTTCGTACTAATTCAGCCGTTTCGTGCTCAGTATTTTGCGGCTCGATTTTGTTTATGATTTTTTTTTCAAAATAAAACCGTTCGGGCGCGGCGATTTTCGATGGGCGGGCGGGGATGAGAATCTAGGAATTTATTTTATATTGCCTTATCTTGATAGCTAGAGTAACAAAGGGTTATAAATACATCACTGATTTGCTGCTTGCAAAATTACATTTTTTTTTACACTGAAATGTTTGGAAAGTTTTCCGCACATTATTTGGTAATGCTTATTGCTGCATAATGAAATTCTAGATTATATTAATTTGAAACTCCACAGGTTTTTCATATGAGATGCCAAACTCATGATATCAGATTAGTCTTCTTTGACTTGTATGTGCCCAGCACTAAGAATTGTCAAGCTACATGTCTCCTGGACAGCTATTGTTACCCCATGTGTAGTGTCTGTAACCAACTCAGATCATGTACACAAACAATGTGTTTTAACTCAAATTCTAACAGATCAAAAACCATTTGATATAATGTTCATGTCACTGTTTTTATGTAAACTTGCTTTTATAGTGCATTTTTTAATGCTTTATGCCATTCTGCAACTGTTTTTGGAATCATATATTTTGGTAGTGTCTGTAACCAAACGTATGAGCATGCAATTCTACCTTTTCTTAAAACTTATGCTTTTTCAAACCAATCGTTTCGATTTATTTTGTTTGAATATACTTCCTGGTTTCAGACAAATGCCTAATTAGCTATCTTGTGGGTGTATAATAAAAGTTATAGAAAAGTTTCTTGCTTGGTTCTATTTTGGTCTGATACCTGATTAATTAATGCTTTGATTTTTTTGTTAAGATAGTTATCACTTTGGGTTTTTTGATTTATTTCAACAGTTTATAACCTGTAGTTGATGTTAAAGTGAAAATATTTGAAGTTTTGAAGTTCTGCTATGTTTTTCTTGCATGTTATATGACTAGTGTAGTGTCTGTAACTTGTATTACACCATAGGATGAAAATGTTAGATAAAAAAATAATGCATGCATGATCAAATAAAATTCAACTTGATTTGAGCAGGGGATACATTGAGCTTTAAAAATAACACCAAGGAAATGCTGTATCTACAATTTCATTTTTTTGAGTAAGTGAGACTACTTTCAGCACCAATACCGTGTTTTAGCCGTCTGTATATAATAAGTATGTATTATCAAAGAGTAAATTGTTCATACATTTGTATTGAATAAATTATATTATATTTAAACCATATTCAGCTTCATCACATTTTACTTTGCCAATTTAGTTGACTTTGATTATCTCAGAATGATTTGCATGAAGATTTATCAATAGTGTATTTAAATATTTAAAACAATCATGTGATTTATTAGATAACATATTGGGCATGAACAATTATCTTTATGCACATAATTTATTTTTATATAAGTTATATAAATTTCCAACTGGATAAAATAAAATAATTGTCAACTAGAAAGATAAGAGTCTCATATTCCACGATGTATATCACATTGTGAAAATTACAATTTGCAAATAAACAATTCTGAACCTGAAATATTCTGATTTTTTTCGATTTTGTTTAAACAAAAAATACCACTATATTCGTCTTCTGCATTGTCAAGCAGTCCTGCAAGCTTTGTGCACATTTTAGTGCTTTGAATTTAGTACTGTGTACGTCTGTACAAATATTGTTATTAAAACAGGACCCAAATACCCAAAACAAACCACTTCCAAATATGTAATACATGCACCTCTACGTTTATTTATCCACTCACGATGCCCCCCCAGGCCGAAATGACTATTAAATTTACTGGTTTAAAATTAATAGAAAATTCAAGATAGTCCTGTCCTGTCCATTATTAGCTATCAATATTTCACTTTACCTACTTATCAAGTGTTAACTATCAAATAAAATCTTCTCCAATCACTTTGACGAAATCAAACACTACATAAAAGAGCTCTATAGGGCGGGAGTCAATTTACATAAGGTATATATTAGTAGCCTATGAAAGTGAAATTACTTAATTATTACCAGGTAATTGTACCATGTCCCCGATGATGAATGTCAACAGTCCTGTAGACCCCCGTTTACGATCACAGTGGACCCCTTTTTAAAACGTCCCCTTCCCATGAACCCATAGGTTACATACTATCAATTGTTGGATGTTGTGTCAAACAACTGTAAGTCCTTAACATTTCTCTATAAGTAAAGGTAGTTTTGCTTGCTATCACAAAGTTGTGACCATCCAGTTTAGCTGTCCAGTGGTTTTTGCTTTCAAGGTATAATAATGTATGACGCCACTTATGGATGCGTCAAGACTACTAAAATTTATTCATAGATTATAGAAATTTGCATAACATCAATGGAATCTTTCAAATGGAGGCAAGAAGGGTTTCATTATTCTGGGACATGAAAAAGGAGCAATGTTTGTGTAGTGACCAGAATAAATGAGAAGAGATTGAATTTCAGACTTTAATTTTATTTCTCAGCTGTACATGAAAAATTGCTTCTACTTTGTTACTTTTCTTGGTAAATTCCACAACATGCGATGCTATCAACAATTTATGCAAATTTTTCTGGGCAAAGATTGAGCATCAGCTTAAAATATATGGTTGAATATTAATTCATTTTATTGAAGAATTTTCAGTCATATGACAATATCCATGTTTTAATACACCAGTTAATTACAGGATTTTAGTTTATTGAACATTCTTCATACATATGCATTCAAATTAAATAATAATGTCAAGAAATTTTTTAAACACATCTTTCTAGAAATTTTCGATGCACACAAAGTATACATGCCTATATGTTGCTTAAATGTATCTCTTTTTTTATTGGTCTTTACAATATAATAATATTTGTTGCATTGGTATATTTTTAATACATTGAAGCAAATGCATGACATTATCATTTGTAGAGGCAAAATATTGAATCGAAGACAAAATGCATTCAATGCATGTTTTCATCAAAGGTTATTATATAACTTTTATATTCCATTAAAAGTTTATAATATTTGTTTAAAGAAAAAATTCTGTACTTGTGCTAGTAAAAGCAATATCAGTATGAAAATTAGTGACCATAATACAGTCCCCTATTTTAGGGCCAGATTACAGGTCTGTCTATGGCCTTGGCCCCTGTAGCCATTACCTTAACTGACCCCTAGTGACCTTGATTGAGGGTACAAGCGTTGCTGTCATTGTGTACAGGGGACACATTCAGAAAAAGTGAAAGGGGGCATTTAGGGACACTGGACATTTGCTGGGAAAGCAACGAAATTGGACCCCAATGGCTATTATGTTAAAAGGGGCCGTTAATGACAGGTGGTGTTTTATTAATGGACATCCTGTTGCGAGCTGTTGAGGTAATTTTCTAAGGGGCTGGCCCTAAATGAAATCTGTTTAATGATTCTCTGAGGACTGGACATTATGCGTTATAATTTGAATTTTGTATTTTACGCAGACTGTAACACAAAGAAGCAGGGCTTCTGATGTCAAATTTCACTATCCATGAGAAAGTGCTAAAATTGTCATTTGTTTCGGCATGAACGTTTAATACAGCCTTTAAACAATTTCTATCACAATGAATCTAAAGAGCGTTCGCTTGACGCTTGTACTTAAATAGACATTAATCAATCTTCCGTACTTACCTTGTAACAGTTTGATACCACTTTGAAAGTACTTGTATGTGTAAAATACCTCATTTCTTTTGCTTTTCAGCGCTTACATGTGCGTTTAAACATCAACAATGCATGCACGATTTGATTTCCCGCCACTGATACCTCGTACACTGCTTGATTGTTAGTTTTGTCTTATTGAAAAATAGTTGAGGGTAACCGTGGCGATTAGAAACGATATTATACTTGTAGTAACCAGGGACCTATACAAACAAATTTTGTATAGGTGCCTGTAGTAACGGATAACACGTCTCATTTCAATGAAATTTCTTGCAAGAGATAGATAGATAGATAGATAGATATATAGATATATAGATAGATAGATAGATAGATAGATAGATAGATAGATAGATAGATAGATAGATAGATAGATAGATAGATAGATAGATAGATAGATAGATAGATAGATAGATAGATAGATAGATTCTTTATTTCCTCCATTCATGGAGAGCTTTACACATTTACAACAAGTATTTACATCATTAATGTATACAAGAGATAATAATATGTGTATATTAATATATGTACATGCATATGAGCAACAATAGAGAGACGATTTTATGATTAGCACAATCACAAACTAACAAACTAGTCTCAGCAATAGGATTGCTAATTGATTATTCAGGCGATTGTCATCTGTAGTTGATAGCGTCATTTCAAACAACGTTACGATTTGTTCTAATGGTGTCTTTCGTATTAATTTAATAAAACACTGAAACCCCTTTTGGTAAATGACAGCATCCCAAAGTGATTCACGTAACAGTTCCCTTCTCGAACAAAAACACACTGAATGAAGTAGTTTGTTTTCCGTGTGTATCCCACACAATGAGCACACTGTTGGGTACGATCTAGAGAGGAATCCTCCCAGTTGTGTCATCAGGGTGGCTATTAAGGACGATAGCTTAGGCGAAATCCGGGATATTTTCCAGAGGGACGAGGGCTTATCTACGTGTAGAACATCATCAAGGTTCAATGTGGGACACACATCCCGGATACTTTCCAACTGTCTGTGATGTTCCGGAGCGGATACCGATCGTTGGAGCATCTGTTTCCACGCTTGCTTAGACGGTAACAAACCTGATTGTAAATACCCGTCTATACCCGAAGCTATATATTTATATTGTTTTATATACACTTAGAAATATACATCGGTAGAACTGACACCAGCTAAATCCACAGGTGGTTAGCGTGTGGCTATGAAATTAATTAGTAAAACATCATTTTGAATGATAAATAATCATATTATAACGAAAAATTAAATCTTATGAAAAAAAAATCAATATATAGTGAATTATTTTTCCAAAAAAGTTAATTTTTCTTTATATTATGATTATTTATCATTCAAAATGATGTTTTCACTAATTTATATCTTAGCAACACGCTAACCACCTGTGATTTGAACAAACATTGACAGCTCTTTGATCGAATATAAAAAAGACGTATACTGTCCTACATACACCATATTAAGCTTCATTTAACATGCTAAGTTTTAACTCTCAGACTGCACTTTTCCTCGATATAACTTGTATTCCACAAAATTGTAAAACATATTATATTATTGGTTCTTGTTGCTTTCTTTGAGAATCTATGTACATGCTCATTTCTTATAAAGACATTGGCTACATTAAAATTACGTAAGTGATGTGTATATTTTATAGTTGAAACGAATTATTTACCGGTACCAGGTAAGCACGGTAAGATACTTATAATTTGAAATGAAATTTCGTTTTTTACTGCCAATGATTGTTAGCAAAATGGTGCTTTTACTTTTTTTAATAAGTGTATAGGAATACCAATATACCCACGATGAACGACCTCCGCATGTGTCTGAGTAGGAAACCTAAATGCTTTTTCGAGTGTATTTTCAAACATTGAGAAGTCAGAGTGTGATTACCTAGTGTATTGTCAGTTTAAAGCTTCTTAAATCACGTTCAAGTTGTGGTAATAATGATGATGATTGTGGCAATGCTTATTTTTGAGGATGCCGATGATAATGATTCTGAAGATTGTGGTTGCAGTATAATTACGATGATTTATGTTATGGTTGTCGCAGTGGTGATGCTTTGGTGATTGTGATACATTCTAACTGTTATTATAATGTTGATGTTTCTATTCAGCTGCAACTTGTTTTACAGCTCATCAACTGCTGATGTTTATTTTACTGCCTTTGCTAATGATGATACTGTAAGTCATGAAGATGATGCAATTTATTACTTGAATGATTACTATGATGATGATGTTGGTGGTAGTGTAATGACGTCGATTATTATTATTATTATTATTATTATTATTATTATTATTATCAGGGCCGTACGCGGGAATATTTGAATTGGGGGCAAAAAAAACGGGGAGTGTGCGGGAGGAGTCTTCCATTCTTATTTTTTTAAATTGGCACTTTCCAAGGTGAATTTTAATGCTTACCACACTAATGTTTTAAGCATTAGATTTCAGAAATGTATGATATTTGATGACGAAGGAAAGCAAACTTTGAAAATCAAAATGTATCATAAAGTATGACTGACCATAATACTATTTTCTCTTTAAATTCAAACCTCCATTAATGTTTCAAAGTAAATAACTAATTAAATGTTTATCATCTACTACACTGTTTTACTTTCACCACCATCAACACAGATAAACCGTCAAAATCGTCTACAACTGCGACATTAGATTGGCGCTTGAATTGTTTTCTATTGTAACCGTCTTCCGTAGTTTTTTTTTTACTATTTCAGATATGGAGCTAATTGTTGGTATGTGAGTTTTAAATGAACAACATATTAAGTGTGAAATTCGTTCCGGTCCATTGATATTTGGTAATTATGGCCCTTGGAATTAAAGTTTCTCTATAATAACCGTTTTCCAGAGTGTTTTTTCGCAACTCTTACCGTAATTGAGCTGATTATTATGGAAAGCCTTGACGTCTTATACGTACAAAATGAACATTGCTGTGTCAAAATAGAAATATATTTAGTCACTTTATTCATATATGAAGTCAATATGTCATTATATTGGGTGCTTTTGTCAATATATTATGTCAAGCCACACTTATATTGAGTCAACGAACCTATATATCATGTCGATGTGACCTTATATTACGTCAATACGTCATTATATGAGGTGCATTTGTCAATATATTATATGTCAAACCATCCTTACATTGAGTGGTTTCGTCATTATATTGGGTGCATTTGTCAATATATTGTGTCAAACCCTCCTAATAATACGTCAATCTGTCATTATATTTCGTGCTTTTGTCAATATATTATGTCAAACCATCCTTATATTAAGTCAATATGTCATTATATTGGGTGCTTTTGTCAATATATTATGTCAACCTTTCCTTATATTGAGTGGTTTCGTCATTATATTGAGAGGAACAACTTGACCGGGTCATATTGCACTATGCCTTTGCGCACAAATTGGCGGAAACATATTGGTGCACAGTTCGACATTACCCGGTCAATTTGATCCACTCAATATAATGACGAAACCACTCAATATAATGATGGTTTGATACAATATATTGATAAAAGCACCCAATATAATGACAGATTAACTAAATATAATTATGGTTTTACACAATATACTGACAAAAGCACCCAATATAATACGATACCACTAAATATAAGGATGGTTTGACATAATATATTGACAAAAGCACCAAAGATAATGACCGATTGAATTAATATAAGGATGGTTTGACACAATATATTGACAAATGCACCCAATATTATGACGATACCACTCAATATAAGGATGGTTTGACACAATATATTGACAAAAGCACCCAATATAAGGACTTTAATTTACATAAGGATGGTCTGACACAATATATTGACAAAAGCACACAATACAATGACAAAACCAATCAATATAAGGATGGTTTGACATACTATATTGACAAATGCGCCCAATATAATGACAGATTGAGTTAATAGAAGGATAGTTTGACACAAGATATTGACAAATGCACCCAATATAATTACATATTGACTCAATGTTAGGATGGCTTGACATAATATATTGACAAATGCACCTCATATAATGACGTATTGACTGAATATAAGGTCACATCGACATGATATATAGGTTCTTTGACGTATAAGACAGTGAAGGCTTTCCATAACTCAATATACGTTTCACGTTTATTTGAACATAACATCCAGAAGGCCAAAAGCCCAAGTGGACAAATTAAGCGAACAGTGTTTAAGGATAGTTTGACATAATATCTTGACAAATGCACCCAATATAATGACGATACTACTAAATATAAGGATGGTTTGACACACTTTATTGACAAAAGCACCCAATCGTCGCTGTCGTTCTCAAACCTCGTAGCTCCAAAATTTTCAAAATATTTTTTTTGTCTTTTCCGAATATATGAAGTCTGGCGCGTGTTTTGTGCTATATCTCGTAGCTCTACACCAATCAGAGCCCTTGAAAAAGCCACGTGACGAAATGTTGTTGAATGATTGTTGGCTTTTTTCCCGGTGAAAAGTCGTAGCGACGCCATTTCACCTATAGGTACGTCGTTTCGTTTGGACAAATTTGACATTTTTAATATTTGCAACTACGAGGTTTCCTATCAGGACGAATTGTCGTACCTCATAAAAATGACAAAATTGTGGTGACAAAATATCGTAGCTACCATGTCTGACTGTCAGTATGACTTATCAGTATGACTTACGCGTCTACGGCTTATACCGTATTTTGCAGCTTCATTTGTTTGGTATTTTTACAGAATTTCAATTTCTAAAATATCGTTATAAAAAAATGAGACGTTTTATACTCTCTCCTGAAAAGTTGTCATTTTGTAGCTACGAGGTTTGAGAACGACAGCGACGCAATATAAGGACTTTAATTTGTACAAGGATGGTTTGACACAATATACTCACAAAAGCACCCAATATAATGACGAAACCACTCAATATAAGGATGGTTTGACATAATATATTGGCAAATGCACCCAATATAATGACAGATTGAGTTAATATAAGGATGGTTTTGCACAATATATTGACAAATGCACCCAATATAATTACATATCGACTCAATGTAAGGATGGCTTGACATAATATATTGACAAATGCACCTCATATAATGACGTATTGACATAATATAAGGTCACATCGACATGATATATAGGTTCGTTTACGTATAAGACAGTGAAGGCTTTCCTTAGATTATTATCCTACCAGTGGGGTGAACTAAAGCATTCGGACTGTACGTCCGTCTAAACGCTTTAAGATATTGACCTGGTATTGTGTGAATTCAACCTAAATGACTTTATACGGATGAAGTATGACTTTCGTTCCGGTGCATTGTTTTTTTCCAAGTAATGGGTCTTGGACCTGGATAAAGAAACTTGCCGGTTCAAATTAATGCCATATCACTTCTGTAATTGCTTCAAATATATTTCAATATTTTTTTTCTCACAAATTATTAACGTCAGCAAAATTCAGACCTATGACCTCATGTATCATTTGCTTTCATTCGCTGCTTCTCTTTTCTTGGCAAATCAAAAGACGTGTTACATCAACCATCGATGGATGAAGTATTCCGCTGGGGCCTATCTCAACAGGCGAGTAAATTAGCGCTATTCCCATTGTTTATCAGAAACAATTAAACAATTATCTCTTTGTATTTAGGGAAACTGTACTATGGGCCCTTTTCTGAAAGAAAACTTTCAGTAGGCATAGTACTATCCCATTTATGCCTAGTGGACTCTCCCATCCTTCTAAACTGGATCAATTTATTTCCAAAATTAGGGATGTCTAATATATGTATTTCTATATTTAGAATATTTCTTACAGAAATTCCTTTAAACAAACAGCGCAGACCGAGATGAGACGCCGCACCAAAATCAAGATGTTCATAATCAATAAATTAAATAGTCGGTTCTTACTTTGTTCGGTGACTCACGCCACACAATTAATTTTTTATCATGGAGCGATTAGAATTTAATTTAAAACAACACCACAACATTGTCTTTATTTGTTCGTATGGAAACAAATCGATGCCAGCGATGACAACGATTACAATTTGAACTGGTATAAAGTATGTTATATAAAACGAGGGTGGGATGGTTGATATTTGTGGAAGCAATACCCCGAACGGCAACATAATGTGACGATGTGAATGGCCCGCTGCTGCTGCTGCTGCTGCTAAGGAGAATCATTTTTCTTGTTTGTCACGTCGATGCGACGCGTCAACAATATCTACAGTGTGCGAGTATTGTCAATTACATGAGGTCATGCCACGCAAGGGACTGAACTATATGTGGATCCGGAGTATGTTCCAGCACTGCCTAATTAACTTAGTAGACTCACGAAAATTTGACGAGATTTGAGTTATATCTGCAATTTTAATCTAATTATTTATTTATTGAAAGATAATCAATTGAAGTGTGGTTTTGTGCTGTTGTAGAATCCGGTGTACCCGGAGGAAACCCAACCTGATCGGTACAGTAACGACCAACAAACTCATATGCTTCCGGGATCGGTGATCAAACCCGGGTCGCCTAGTGAGAAGCGGTTGTACCAACCACAGTGCTTTCCCCACAGCCAAGCCAATCCGGGGATCGCGTGCTACAGACGTGCTATACATCAATAAATAGGGCTGATAGGTCATTGTCGGCTCGGGTACTCCTTAAATGTACACAGGGTACTCTTAAGTATACTTAAATGTACCCCGGGGCGGCAAATAAACGAACACGAACACGGTCTATTTAGACTGTCCCAGAGTTTTATTCCCGCCCAAAATCCGATATCGCTACGGAATACAAAACCAAATTCTTTAACAAACCCTGCATCATAGTACTTTTTGCCTAGGAGTTTAGACAATAGAGAGGTCATTAGACAAAATATTGGTATATATGAACACAATTCTTTTGAAAAAAATGCCGACAACAACCACGACCACTTTAGCGTCAAAATTCCCGGGTACGCTTATATTTTCCGTACCCGGGATTCATTCAAGTATACTTAAATGACCAATCGAGCTTAAATAGTTTGACCGTCAATCACGTAATTCCAAAGCTCAATGATTGGATGTAAATGCTTTATTGATTGACGCATTTAACGTATCGTCTTCTATGAACATAAACATAATGTTTCTCCCTCGAATGCATCACATTTGTATTTATTGCAATGTTGAAGTCAGTAGGAACATTCACGTTTATTTGCTAATGAAAGTCGATTGTCTAATGCACACAACAATACAAAGTACCGTTTACACGTATACCATATATGAATAAACAACAGGTTGATCTTCTGCAATCGGACGATTAAGATTAAGGACATCGCAACACGCGCTCACATAAACTTACATACACGCTTGCAAGCACGCGCACATACAAGCATACATTTTTTAAGCGGAAAGATAGATCTTTAATATGATAAATTAAACATAGTGCATTTGAACACTACCGTCAATAAAGATATCTCGAAAATGCATGGGTTAATCATATATATACCATATTGCAAAGTTTCCGGCAGTTGCATCATTGTACAGTGTGCGGCACTGACATATTGAACAACATCATAATGAACATGACATTTTAAAGCTACTTAAACAATGGAAAATTAATTGGTAAACCGTTGAAGATAATAATATAGCATTTCTGATTTTGGAATCATAATTTTAAGATAATTATTTATGTGCATACTAAATCAATCCAGAGCTTTAAAATAATGCTTCAAAAGATAACAAGTTAACCACCATTTCATTCAAACTAAGTAATACATTAATCACAGAAGGATTACATGTTATTCCACTTGAATTAAATACATGATTGAATATTAAAATTGGAAATACAAATAATAGGCATGCATACTTGCATAATACAAAGGTAGGCCGACCAAGCCACATGGGTGATTATACAACGACGAAACTAATATTGCTATTACTATTATTAACGGACTAAATATGCTTGGATTCTTACATGGGTGAATGTAAATTTTTGTCCATATTTAACATACATAAAACGTATTGTTCGGATTCCTACACTCTAACTTCTATACTCCTTGCACTTGTTATTTTATTTCTTTCCGTTTAATAATTTATATTTTGCTAAAAGCTTTTTTTGTTTAACACCATTGCGTGTACACTCTCTACTGTACTTTTCGTCAAGTCTCGCCTATGCGGTTTCTTGTAAAAGCATGCCTAAAACAGTTATATGGTCATTTATATTTACCAAACCATATTTTACATAATTGAAGGGTATTTTACATCTCTGAACATACGGGCACTTATTTTGCACTTTTTGTGAATACCATGTACAATGTGATCTTGTCCAACTTTAGATCGGTAAATAATAAGTAAATCATATTCGTGTATATAACCGACATTGTTCTCAATATTATGTATGTTTACATTTTTAGACATTTTCTTGGAGTTCACCGCATGTAAAATGTTTTCAACGAGATCATATTTTTCAAGAAAATGGTAAAATAAGACATCTTAAATATAATCCGATCCTATATTGCTTATACGTTTTATGAATCAGCTAACTACTTATTGTAAGTTGTCACACTATGCGATTCACAGTTCGGTATGGCCTGTTGATCACAGTTCATCCTTGACTCGGGCATCCTTCTTGTTCAGAAGGTCGCATACGGACTGAAGACGACTGTCTGACAGCGCGAGAATCTCTTCACGTGACAGGTGCACGCGCGCGTTGTTTGGCGTCATCAAGTGGAAGACCTCGTCTGGCGTCGGAGTTAGATTAGGTTCCTATGAAAGCAACCAAAAACAGGCGGTTAAAGTATATTTTTTGACATTCAGTTGTTGTGTTTAATACCACCACAACTATCATCATTCCATCCTCCTCCTCCTCCTCTTCCTCCTCCTCCTCATCATCATCATCAGCAGCAGCAGCAGCATCATCATCATCGGCAGCAGCAGAAGTAGCAGCAGCATCACTGCACCCATCATCATCACAATCAATATACCACATTCATCATCAAAACCATCACCGTCACTCTATCCATCGTAATAATTTCCTCCTCCACCACCTTCACGATAATACAAATTACCTCCTCATCATCAACAACAACTGCTACCACTTACATGCGCATGCGAGTCCTCGTAGAAGTGCACAAACTGGTCTCTGTGTAATTGATCTCCGTCGCGTAGCAACAGAAGAAGCAAGCGCCTCAGAGAGCGGGGTACAAGTGCTCGGTCACTTAGACGCTGCAGCATAAAACGCATACCGGTATATGTTTTGACTAATAGATACCTTTCAGCTGGGTTATTGAAACGTTATCGTTATCTACAGGATATGGTGATTTGATGAACTAATCTGTCCACATATATTTCGATTGACCTTTATTTAAAATTATGACATCGAAGGTAATAATGACTGGCGTTCGTCGAAAAATAATTTGATATATTTTATAGATAGCATAATGGTTGGAATGATTGCATCACCTTGAACTGAAGAAAAATAAATATATTGTCTGCATTACCATTTCTCCATCACTGTACGTCCACATGAACTCGACATCGGCAAGGGATAGTTTCCGGTTCTCAGCTTCCGGTTCGGTATCGCCTTTCGAAGCCTTCTTCTCTTTCTTCTTCCGCTTGCCTCCACCCGCCTCGTCCGGACAATCTACACTCTCATACGTAACCGAGGGTGCGAACTGTACGGTGTACGAAATACTCCGTCCAAAGGCTCGAACTTGATGGAGGTAGCCTAGAAATGTCATCAAATGTAAATTAGAACATTTTTCAAATACTAGTAATTGCTGCACTAAGTATAAAGACGAATTAACAGCGATTAAGAAACATGTGTCGAAGTGCCCAAACTTGCGAAACCCGCTCCCAGCCCTTGTGCGACTAGTACACAGCTATGGATTCGATGTCAATAATTAACAAAAAAACAAATATGCAATTCACCTACCCGCTGGTACGAAAATGCAGCCCCACCCCCTACCTGCGCACAAAGATGCACCCCCTTAACTGCGGGTAGGAAAATGCATCCCCCTATCGGTTGGTGCGAAAATGCAGTCTATATACTTGCGGGGGTACGAATATGCAGTCCTGTTGGTACAAAGATGCTATCTTACCTGCGGATACAAAGATGAAGTACCAATATGCAGTCCTTCCCTACCTGCGGGTACGAAGTTACAGCCCCCTACCTGTGTGTACGAAGATGTAGGCCCCCTACCTGCGGGTACGAAGTTACAGCCCCCAACCTGCGGGTACGATGTTACAGCCCCCTACCTGCGGGTACGAATATCCAGTCCTTCCCTACCTGCGGGTACGAAGATGGAGGCCCCCTACCTGCGGGTACGAAGATGCAGTCCCCCTGCCAGAGGGTGGACCACACCCATGGCGTCTCTGTTATCTTGGGATTCTTGTAGGCGTTAATCATGTCCCAGCCCCTTACCTGCGGGTACGAAGATGCAGTCCCCCTGCCAGAGGGTGGACCACACTCAAGGCGTCTCTGCTATCTTGGGATTCTTGTAGGCGTTAATCATGTCCCAGCCCCTTACCTGTGGGTACGAAGATGCAGTCCCCCTGCCAGAGGGTGGACCACACCCAGGGCGTCTCTGCTATCTTGGGATTCTTGTAGGCGTTAATCATGTCCCAGCCCCTTACCTGCGGGTACGAAGATGCAGTCCCCCTGCCAGAGGGTGGACCACACCCAGGGCGTCTCTGCTATCTTGGGATTCTTGTAGGCGTTAATCATATCCATGTCCATCGGAGAATGACCTGACCCGGAGTTAGGATACTGAAATCAAGTGGAGAATGACCTGACCCGAAGTTAGGATACTGAAATCAAGTGGAGAATGACCTGACCCGGAGTTAGGATACTGAAATCAAGTGGAGAATGACCTGACCCGGAGTTAGGATACTGAAATCAAGTCTTCCAAGTTCAGGTACAGAAAAAACATTTATTTAAATGTTTACAATTTCTTAATTCCGCTTCTCAGTTTGGATACTGTGTCATCATTAACTATATCGTCCATCGGCGAATCACCGGAACGGAGTAAGGATACTGAAAAAAATCGCAAAATTATTTATGTCCCTGATTTCGATCACTGAGGTGTATTTAGGTTAGATTTTCTACTAAAAGGATATGGCTGTTAAGCCAAATGACTTTATGACCCTGGTTTCGAAAACTGAGGTTGCTATTGGTTAGTTTTTCTTCTAAGTTTAGGTACAGAAGAATACATTGTTTTTTTTTAATTACTTTTTAACCTATTCTTAATACCTTTTTGCTGTTCAGTTTGGATAATGTCCTGACTCGGAGTAACAAAACTGACAAAACGTGAAATTATAATATGGCCCCCGTTTCGACAGCTGAGTTTTTTTTACTATTAAAGTTCAGGTACAGAAACACACGTTTTATTGTATAATTAAATATTTTAGTTTTTCACTTTTTACATGTCATATTTTGCTGTTGAGTTTGGCTTTTATTTCATTTTATGTGTGTTAATCTTTGTACCATTTAACTTTTTATTTTGATTTGAGACACTGGAACATAAACGTCTATTGCACTCTGAGTTCGATAATTACAACATAAATGTCACTAATTGTTATGATACTGATTTCGAAACTGATAAAACACACAAAGTTTAAATTTAGGTACTTAAACCATGCATATAAGAGGCATTGTGTTAGATAGCTATGTGATTCTTAATACTGAAACAAATTCATCAAGCGTACACAGAAACATGTCCATCGCTGTGAAGTTGGATACTAAAAATACAAATGACAATTAAGAATAGAGGGTCCATTATAGAGCCATTTAAACCAACTTAAAAAAGACAATGCCCCTGGGAGCAGAATTACATGGGAAAGCTCTCTATTGATTGTTAGCAAGGTAAAAAGTCAAGTATATCGATAGATTTTAGATATTTGTAATTTTCATTTAAAACCTTTATGTCATGTGCACTGTAATGCTTAAAATATGTATATGACTGATCCTACGTTTGTCTTTCAGTCGTTAGATTTCTCTTACATTTCTTTTGCACATATATCAATGCTTTTGTTGACTGCATGTAGCTTGAGAAATAACAGACATAAAACAAAATGGCCGGCAATCAAAGGGGATAATAAGGATCAAAACCGATGCACGTGATACAATTTGTATTGTAATCTTGTTTTTTTTTTTTTTGCTGTAGAAAGCACCCCGCAAAGCGTGTTAAGTGTTAAAGGAACCAAACAAAAAATCACAAACGATAAAATGTGATTGAATGAATTAAAGTACGTACATGTATATTTTACTTCAGTGAATCCGAATACTTTAATACATGTACATGTTTATTGTGATGTTTCTCCGGAAAAAAAGTAAGAACAAGACAAATGCATATTTTCTCACAGTGGGTTCGAAGTTGAAGACGCTCTGGTACTGGTCCTCGATCAGAATGAAGTCCTTCCGGCCGTCCAGCACACAGTGGACGTTGTGGTCGCCATGGGAGTGCAGCAGAGACGCCGTGCCACCGGAACTCATCCACACTTCTGCTTCCGTCAGGCGATCTCTGTATGTCCCACACGAGAGCACGTCCGGTAGCTGAAACAGAGCAGCGTTTAAGTGATTGCAGAGCAATCATTGAGGCGGCTTTATTATATTATTCATGTTCAATGTCATCATAGTCATTCTTCATCAGTCACACTATTATTATCATCATCTTTAATTTTATTTTAACCCGTACTTCAGTTATAAATAATGTTATTGTGAAGTTGCAAAATCATAATTTGCTTCATCATTCATTAGCAGAAGCATTATTACCACCAGCATAAGCAGTTGAAGCAGCAGCACCAGTATTGTATAGGTAATCTTCTAACAAACTAGTAAAACTATAAGTTAGATTATATTAAAAATTTGAAGATACAGGCGTTACTAATACATGTACATTAAGGTTAATCAATTACTTTGTGGACTGTAAAAGTCTAAAGTCGGTCACGTGATTAAATTCGCGAAATCGTTTGTAGAAACCGTCCGCACAATAGTTTACAAATCAAAGTTGTAAATATTTCTTTTTTTATTAATAACACAAGATTATAAATATGAAAGCTCACCGGAAGTTCTTTCCGCATGACTTCATGAACTGTTGACGTGAGATACCAGTTCTCGTACTTATAGTCCATGAGGAACTTTCGGAAGAGCATGCGCCGCTTGGTTGTGTGTGGATCTCGGTTCATGACCTCTTTCTTCACCGTAATGGTCATATTCAGCATTCCGTACCTGGAGCCATAGTAGGAATAGTCGTGAAATCATTGACCCGAATAATTAGGCGTATTTGGTGAATTTTTCCCCACAAAAAGAAGAACATACGAATACCAGCGAGGAAGTTTTCCTTACGCCGCGAAATGTTCGACCAGTAACAAGTAATCTTGCCTATAAATATATAATATATCTTCAGACGTAACTGTTAACTTAAATTGATATTTCAACTAAGATCAGTTAGCTTCAGTTCTGTAGTGTCAAATTTATTTACCAGTATTTCCATGAACACCAGAGGGACGTGATCAATTAGGCTAAATGCTCAAAGACTCACTTTTCCTTTAAGTAGGTATCCTCCTCCCACTTCTCGGTTACTGCGGCTTCTTTCAGGACCCCTCGCATCACGGCGGGCCTTCCGGTCTTCACGTACCTGATGTAGAACGTGGAAGGCGACAACGCATCCTTCTCCTCTCGAACCTTTCCTTCCGGTTTTCTCTGCCATCCTGGTGGTTAAATTCCAGTAAATTGTAACAAATTTCTTGTGCCCATTATCTTATACGTTAATCTCATTATTTACCATGTACGTAATTGTAATATATCGTCGCTGTTGTACGAAGGACATTCTGCATACATAATCGACCAGTTGAGATACGCCATTCTCGGTCTGAGTTGACCAATGCAATATGTTTGCGATAGACAAAATACACATACCATTTAATACGTGCCCCACTCGTACTGTTTCCGTTGTATTAAATGGGCCGTCCAACAGATTTTGGCATGTATTGAAGCTTGTCATTAAATGCTTTAAATGCTTTATATTGATAAATTTAAACATTTGAACTAAAAATCTCCAGTTAAAAAAAAACAAGAATACAATTTTAAAAAAAGGAAAAAAGTAACCCTCAACAGAGCTCGAATCACTGACCCCTGGATTCCTGGAGTAAAAAGCCTCCTGCCTACACCACTCGACCATCCACGCTCACATTCAGAGTAGATGTATTGTTTAGCTATATAAGCAATCCTCGTAGTTTCCAAAAATATCGAATCGCGTCGATACGACGCTTTATCTGTTGGACGGCCCCTTTAACGTTTCAAAAGAATGCTTACTGCATTATAGTTACATATTACGCCAACAAGCGTAGGATTGACATATCGTTCTCAAATCCCCTGAAGATATCACAAATAAGATTCAAATATACTCAATAATGAACGTTGCATTCAACTCAACCCTTTTAGTTGTCTTATATATGTGTTCCCAAATAAGATACGATGCCATTAACAACGAAAAGAGAACTTTAATAACGTGCTCACCAAGCGGTCGAAGATGCCCCTCGGGGATTCCCGGAACGTTCTGGGTGTTCACAGGCGGAAAAGGCACGTCAGTTTTCATGTCCTTGATGAAGCTTGTCTTGCCGTCGACGTAGAGTAAGTACGTTCCAAGCACTAACGCCGCAAACGTAAACCGCGTCATACTTAGAACGTTTCGTCGATTTGCAATGTAAGTGTGCCGTTAGATATTTTGGATATGAGAACAATCACTTAATACCGACTTTTAGGTGTTTTTAGTTATTTCAGTTTGATTCGATCACTTTAACGTGAGTAGTTTGTATCTCCAGCGTTTCTTCAAATATAGAATATAAATAAGTGTATAATTTTTAATTCAATAAAATTATGTTACAAAACTAGCGGAGCATAGCACTTCTACCGCACTCTTATTTCCACGTATTTTACATGCAACGTGTATTATTGGACACGAAGAAGTGTGACATCACCGGTTAAGTTTGAATGGAAGAAATTGATATAAATTGATATAACAAAACAAGCTATAGGCGACATTTCTTCCATTCAAACTTAACCGGTGATGTCACACTTCTTCGTGTCCAATAATACACGTTGCATGTAAAATACGTGGAAATAAGAGTGCGGTAGAAGTGCTATGCTCCGCTAGTTTTGTAACATAATTTTATTGAATTAAAAATTATACACTTATTTATATTCTATATTTGAAGAAACGCTGGAGATACAAACTACTCACGTTAAAGTGATCGAATCAAACTGAAATAACTAAAAACACCTAAAAGTCGGTATTAAGTGATTGTTCTCATATCCAAAATATCTAACGGCACACTTACATTGCAAATCGACGAAACGTTCTAAGTATGACGCGGTTTACGTTTGCGGCGTTAGTGCTTGGAACGTACTTACTCTACGTCGACGGCAAGACAAGCTTCATCAAGGACATTTTAATATCTTAGAATCGACATATAAAGGCACGATAATGTACATTTTATTTTATATCACGGATATTTTGTTTTCTCTGGTCATGGCTATAGCTGTTTATTTCTTATTTACCTTAAATATCAAAACATATTTATTATTTAAATATCTTGAAAATGCTCTCAAGTACAACGAAAATATGTTGTAATTTTTGATTAAGTATCACGACAAGTAAAGATGAGCGAATATATCTGGTACGAATGCACTCATACATTGTTTGTGTAAAAGTTCTTAGCACTAAAATAAACATTCTGTTTTTTCTCAGAGAAAGATCAAATAAATAAATGAGAAACTAATGGTAACATGAATTTTTCATTGTGAAGGCAAAATATATCGTCAATTAAATATGATCATCCGGCCGTTGAACAAATATATGCAATGGGAGAATACTTTGCTTGCTGCTAGTTTTGCTGTTGCAGTTGTCCCCCCTTGAATGCGTAATAAAATCCAAACCAATCCATATATTGCAACTAATACACATCTTGCACACGACCTTCATGTGATGATATTGAATCGACCCGATTGTTATAATATTAAAAACATTCCTTTGATAATTTATTATAAACAAACTAAGCTTGTTTATCTGTTTAGCTTAGTAATAGAGTAAACACCAATTTAACGACTGTAGCACAGTTTATGTGCGCTTTCAAACTTACCAGAAAACAACGGACACATCTGCGGTTTAAAGAAGTTGTATTTGATGCGAAAAGTTTAGATGTTCAAAAAAGATAGAAAGTACGTTACTTATTTATATTTACAAATTCAAGAATCACATTTGATACTGGAGCATAACAATTTATGGAAATACAGTTAATGTCTATCACAAAGTGAGAATTTAAGCGCAAACTATCATCATCCCTATAACAAAACAAAAACAGAATTCATCATGCAATGGTCGTTTTGTTACCAACATATACATTTACATGTTTCAAACTTTCACCTTTATAGCTCAAACTTAACAAAACCACATACACCGAATATAAAACTAAGTTGCAAATTAGCGTATGCAAAGTTTTCCCGCAGTAAAGGCACACACATCTTTAAAACACGTATATGTTGTCACATACCATGGGACCAAGCAACGCACGTTCCCCAAACATTAAATACTACCAAATACTCAAATATACATAAATTCATATTAACCATGAGCATCTAAAAAAAAAAAGCAAATTCATAATGTACACATAAGCCCGATAATAAAGCATCATGTTTTATGTTCACATTTGATATTTACTTTTACAATTGCAAATGTCTGAAAAACATAAGTAACGAAACATAACATTGATATCTATAATCATAAAACACACCTTGTTAAAGATGTCACATGAAAAAACAGTGGCTATGAGACAGGACTTTTGAAATGGCAAAAAGTAGCGAATATCTGCTCTAGAAGTTGATATAAAATAATTTAATATAATTGTTGACAAACGAGTCTAAATAGATTATTACAGCGCTCCAATTAAATAAATTTGGACATATTTACACGCACACTATTGTGCGATTTGCGATGCATTTTCATATACATACAGCCCATTACCCTAGTCGATTGTTCCAAGAGTATATGTCAGTTGAATGACTTGTATTCTAATGTCGTCATGCATTTCAACATATATTCTTTTAAGATTTAAAACAGCTATACTAAAAGAGCTTTTATTGAGAAATTCATAAAAAAAGACAACACGAATTTAAAATCATAGAAAAATCACTGTTTAAATCAAGTGATCAATGATGGAGATTAGTTTCGGCCTTTATTAGGAAAGCGCTATGTAGTCTATCAGTAGCACTTTCATTAGGGTAGTAATGTTAAGGTAGGACTTGGAGATGAAAACAGCGAAGTTTTAGAGGTTGTTGTTGTTTTTTTTTTCGAAGTATTGTCAGCAATCGGAAAGAGCAGCAGCGAAATTGGAGTAGTTGTCAAAGCCGCTGTGAACTTTGAATATAGCAAAGGACACAGTCATGACAGACAACTTGAACTCCTCCATCGGAGTAGATTGGGAATATTTGAGTGTAGTCTAGTCCAGCGAAAGTCAAAATTCCCGAAGTCCGCGAAATCAGAGAGCTCAGCGGCGAAGTTGGAGGAAATGTTGAAGCTCCGAATGAAGTCAAGGACCAAGTCGTCTCATACAACATGAACTCAGCAATCGGAGAGCTCAGCGGCGAAGTTGGAGTAAATGTTGAAGCTCTGAATGAAGTCAAGGACCAAGTCGTTTTATACAACATGAACACAGCAATCGGAGAGCTCAGCGGCGAAGTTGGAGTAAATGTTGAAGCTCGAATGAAGTCAAGGACCAGATCATTTCATACAACATGAACTCAGCAATCGGAGAGCTCAGCGGCGAAGTTGGAGTAAATGTTGAAGCTCTGAATGAAGTCAAGGACCAAGTCGTCTTATACAACATGAATTCAGCAATCGGAGAGCTCAGAGGCGATATTATAGTAAGTGTGAAAGCTCTGAATGAAGTCAAGGACCAAGTCGTCTCATACAACATGAACTCAGCAATCGGAGAGCTCAGCGGAGAAGTTGGAGTAAATGTTGAAGCTCTGAATGAAGTCAAGGACCAAGTCAGTTCATACAACATGCACACAGCAATCGGAGAGCTCAGCGGCACAATTTTAGTAGATGTTAAAGCTTTGAATGAAGTCAAGGACCAAGTCGTTTCATACTTTCTGCACTCAGCAATCGGACAGCTCAGCACCGAAGTTGGAGTAAATATTGAAGCTCAGAATGAAGTCAAGGACCAAGTCGTTTTATACAACATCAACTCAGCAATCGGAGAGCTCAGTGGCGATATTTGAGTAAATGTTGAAGCTCTGAGTATAGTCAAGGACACAGTCATGGCAGAACTGAAACTGCTCCTGAAAAATGAAATATGAATTATAAAAATGATCTTCGACAAGTAAAATAGAAAAAGTACGCTGAATTTAAGTAATCTGATAAACATGTCCATTTTTTCTCTTTTTTTTCAGATGCGAACTACTGGTAATATAAATGTGTACGCATTGCATATTCAATAGATTAGAAAACTAAATAAAACAAGCGCATAATGGAGGGCCTATTTACATTTCAGTGTTTTGCAAAGATTGTTAGTGATTCATAGACTAAATTAGCCTCACACAATGTGAACATAATGCGAACACATTAGTGATAAAAGCTTTTTTTAAACAACTTACTAAGTTAGGGATCGCGCCCTTTCTTCTCGTCTTAACCTTCCGCACAGTGTTCGCTACGCTGACTTCATGTTCCACCTCCATCGTCTGTAGGAGATTGGCAACCACACAAAATAGGCCGCATTTACTGGCACCATCCCTGATAACATTACACTAAGCAATCAGTCCGCAAATAGCGTGTATACCAAAGTTGAAACAACGAAAAATTGCGCATTTACCTGCATAATTAATTGTAAGTTCGCTTGATCATTAACATGTAAACTTAACGACCTTAAGAATTGTTTTGTTTTGCAAAGAAACAACTGATATATATTTCACATTCAATATCTTGCATGTATTAATTGCTTTGCTTGTGTTGTCATTTACTGGATCACTTACCATACATGAAGGACATGTAAGATGATAATCGATGTTCACTTTGATTATAATTGTTACTGTCGTATTGTTCTGGCGATTCGCCAAATTCCGTCAATATAGAACATTAACTGATTATAAGAGTTTGTTTTCCTTTCGGATCAGCTGAAGTTTCTGTTCACTTATCTTCAAAGATAGTTTAACATTTTTGTAATGAATTTATAATATTGGAACTAAACATTGAATCATAGGTACCATATCGCTGCACGACAACAACAACAAAATGAGCTTACAGACAATGTATCAGAACAGGACGATCAGAGCTATTGGCTGTTACTGTGTCAACTTCTGCAATGAATCGGCGGAAATTAGCAGGAGAATTTGGTATTCTCTCTTCCGTGTTCCAGTCTGTAAACTCCAGGTACGTTAAAGACAATGCCTCGCTTGCCTAGAGTGAGGCAGAGAAAATAATTATAATTAATACATCAATCTTTTGAAAAAAAAGTTGTATACGTCCTGTATTACACGAGTAAATATCATTTGAATTCATTCTTCATAATATTTTTTTGCGAATAAATACAATACACTGAAATTAAGTTTTTGTAGGACTCCAAACCTGATGATTCGCTCGATGCTCAACGGTCATCGTCCGTTTATTGCGGTACTCATTTGCCTCTGTCTTCGAACAACGGACGCTGAAGATTCCATTCTTCAACACCTGATTGTCCGCAGGTAAGTACACACCGATGTCCTTAAATTATATGTTTTACAGTAACAGCATTTTGTTACCCTTGAGCGTTTATATACACATATAAAGTCGAGTGGTATGTAGTTTTACTGGCATATTAACAACATTTATTTTTACCCGCAATTGTTCACATTCACCTATGAAGTCGAATGGTACATGTATACATTTTACTTGCATATTAATACCAATCTTAATACTTTAAATTGTTATTTGTTTGGCATGACTTGTGTAGTGTTCCATATCTTAAATGTGCAATGGATTAGACAATAACCGATGGTTTACAAGTACCAAATATGCTAAACCCAATGTCATAGATTTAAAGCAGCACTTACCACAGCGTTCATATTTGCTGATTCCAAACTTACAATGCACGCACAGTTTGTTTGGACAAGCAAAGCGAGGAAATCGACGACGGTGTTTGTTAACGGAATTTGTGCAAGGATGTAATTATTTTTTTTCCGGACACTCTGCAAACAAGTCACACACACACAATATTAAGATACATATTCATATTAACCCGAGATAATAACTTATACTAGATCTATAACAGACTAAAGAAAAAAGACACCCGATGTAAATCTTTATACTTTATTTGAATGACTTCACTACGACTACCGTTAAAGAACAGTAACTTTGTTTTATTCAAAATAACAATTGTTAATGAGATTGATTTACAGATTGACAATATGTGTCATATAATTTTACATAGAATCAACTGCACCAATATTAGCAGCTAAAAACGTATTATTTGCAAAATCTATTTACTTGCATAAAATGTGTACCTGCGTAAACCAAAAGTGGATTTGATACCGATATACTCAGCACAAAAAGTGCTTATCACATGGTAACATGTTAATATATAATGTTTAAGACAGCAATCTGAGTGATGAACGTGTTCATGGACGATTTCTAGAGTAAACACATATGTTGTATTATGTGTCTAACTTGATGCGTTTCAACGATAAGAAAAGCCTGTATACATCGCATACTTACGTTAACAAAAACTGCATTTATATAATCTGTGAAACTTGGTTTCCGGTTTAAGTATAGCTTCGGTCGATGCTCGTCACCTGTGATTGTTATCAGTATTGTGAGCAGAAACTATAATACGCATGTTTTATGTTAACATAATTAAAGTAAGAAGTTATTACTGATGCCAATGTGTGTTGTTTATGATCATTATGATATATGCGTTGCAGGTCGCAATAAAGGAAGCCATGCTTTATGTTAATGTTTGTTTAAGATGAGCGTTAATCGTCAATCATTGCCGTTATTCAATACAACGGGATCACATGACTTTGTTTACATTTGTTTCGAAACAAAACTCCGAAATGCTGTGAACTATAGTCAATTATCAGTATTTTTTTTTGTTCAAATCATGAAAAGTAGACATAATAACAGAAGTTTTAGAAACGGATATTCATTTTACAAGTAAAATTTACATCGAAGCCAAGCGAAAGTCTTTTTTTAATTTTTGGTTGTATTGTTCTTTATTGTTTGTGTTTTGAAACACACATATTATTTAAATGTCCATTTGCCAATCGCTCTAAAACTGATGCGTATTTAGAGGGATCATGTAACTGAACATCAACCGAGTTAATACCTGGGACATCAGCCCCCTCTCTGTTCTTATCAGTGCGTTCGGCGTTTCTTGCAACTGCTTCGGTTTCATCCGATGACTCGCACGACGCTGTCTCTTGTAATTGCTAAATAATATTTGTAATAATGAGTTCCGATATTGTGTCATCAATGCATAGATTTGAAATGGTTTAACAATTTTAACGCAATAGAATTAAACAAACATTACGTGAAATATGTTCCTGATTTTATCCTTTGATGTTGTGTCCATGTACAATTGGAACTTGTTAATGGTCACTGGCTTGCAGTCAAATGTGAGCGAGTGGAGAACGGCATGGTGAAGATACGCGTACTGTCCCTGAAAATGCAGGTATTGAGGTATAAATTCAAGAATATGGTTAGGTTTCTTCACTTTAACATGTGATACGATTAAGTTTGTACGAAGTTGTTTGGTATTAAATACGCAATTGTGTGTGACATACCCCAATTGCGATTCACTATAAATATCCGGATAACATGATGTAAATGATATGATGTTTATATGTTATCAACTTAGATACATTATGCATACTAATTTTTAATCAAATGTTTTCTACAAAAGCAATTTCTGGTATTAGCCATATAGTTGTACATGTAGGTTTGTTTCACATCAAACACAAAGTGTGCTTGCATTTGTTATTTGAATAATATATTCATAAAAAATTAATAAGTTTTGAAGCTCTCATGTGTCGTTATTTGAAGTTTGAAGATAGAATATTAAAAAGAATACATACTTCTGTCTGTACCATATTTGGCCTGTTTTGTCTCATGTTCAGAACACAGCTAGGAACTTCTATAGCTCCTTCGGCTTCTCCCTCTTTTGTGAGAATATCGATAGCTATGTAGGTACCGGTGCGACCTACGCCTGCACTATTACCAAAACAATAAAAAACATGGAACAATTTCCAGGCAAAATTAATGGTTTCGGCGTAGCTGGTTAACTCAGCTTCGTAGCTGGTTAACTCAGCTTTTCACCTTAACTGACAGTTACATAACGGCAGCAGACCCGGACAAATAGAATACATACAAATATTTCATTGGACGATTCGAGAGAAATCCCCCACAACTTCGGCAACATCACTGCGTTAGTATAAAGCGTATTGGATTTAACACTGTTCAGTGTAAGGAATTCCTGACGTCTCTCTGCATGTTAACAAGACACTTAGACACAAGTTTTGGCAAAGTTTCAATTACGCGTTTAAAATCAATATCGCATAATTTCAGGGTCGGTTGTCGGACATTAAAGGGAATACATTACGGACTATCGATAAATGTTGGTATCTAAGTATCGCTTTTAAGATGAGAAAACAAACACTACCGAAATAGTATAGTGTCATGATAACAACCGTTTAATTACCTAAGTACAAATGTTTGCAGTACTCGGTCAGTCCGTCTGGAAATTGTTCCTTAAAGCCTGAATAGGCTGCCAATTCTTGCAAATGAGCTATACATTACACAAATTGCTTTCAATTTTCTATCGTAAAGGATTGCGAAAATTGGTATTATGCGGCCAGCGTAGCTTATGTCAAGATTGCACATTTCACAATCTGGTCAATAAATACCCGAAAAGACCATGAAGGCGTACGTTATTTTATAGCGGAAAGCGTAGCTTTGGAAAAGACTGTGCATTTGCGCTGGCTGGTATCTCGCTTTGCTGACCAAAACCCATTTAGGCCTGTTTTCGCATAACGCGGATTTTAAAGTGTGATTTGAATGTGTCGATAGAAATCTGTGTGCACAAAATATAAACATGTAATATATTTCGATGGTGAAGAATAATTTCCTAGGAAGCCCTGTGATGAAACGTAGAAGGGGATCTCCCGGGTAAGACATATATATTTTCGATTTAATTATTTAGACAAGTAATTTAGACAGTATAGACGCAGAATATATTTTTTTATAGATATTTATTGTTAATTATTAACAAAGATCTAATCAACTGATCCCTTTCTCGTTGAATGAGTGAGGGACTTTCATTCTCTCTTGTCCATAGACTGAGACACACATACATATCTACACTCTCTGTCTTGTACCTGCAGTGCACGATTGTGGGTCCTTCAAGTGTCGCCGGAGCACGTAAAACATTCTGCCTGAAATCGATGATTGATGTAACATCTTCTGGAACATCTTTATCGGGCCAAGATGTGAAATGTAATTGAGTCAAAGTCCGAGTTTGTCTGTCCTGAAAATCGTATTTCTATTGTATTTTAAAATATGCCAGTTTCATTATGTCGATAATTTCAATAAAAGACTGCGGGTTTTATAATGCTGAATAATGAGAATAAGTTTTAAAACATTATACCTTTATAGCAGTAAACATTCGTCGCGTAAATTCGGCATATTCGTCTTCACTCTGACATAACACTTGAATATCATCGTACATCTGCGGGGCATCAACATTGGGCCAGTACTTCTCGCACTTGTCTTTCTGTAAGAAAAATATTCACAATATGGATATACTTGGAGACATACATATAGCGATATTATATCTTTAATACGAAAGAGCTCCTGGTCAATATTTTGAGTTATATAGAATTTGTCCTTATTGGGGTTTATCAGACGAGTATGAAATTTAATATGCCTGTAGTGAAGTGTTGCTTTTTTTTTTCATTGAATATATCACTTATAAAAACATTATTTTTAGGTTAATACCATCAAAAAAAATAATCATATCAAATATTTAAAACGATTAAATCGGACATACTTCAATGATATACTCACCCCGTCCTCCACTAGATTTGTTAACATTACGATTTTCTCTACGTTTTGTTGCCACACCATTCTCCAGAAAGTCGCAAAATTGCCAAGTTGTTTAGACATAGGACCTTATAGTAATAGTAAAAACAGTTCATATTCTACATGTATAAATAAAAATACAATCTGCTTACACTTAATCTATGTGATTAAAAATATTCCAAAGTATTTCACTACTCATGCAAAAGTAAAATAGCAATTTACCAAATATACAAAAAATAAATAATTATAAAGGTTAAATGTTAAGAGTGCGTGAATAATATTTACCCAATGTTGCGATGTATTCGTTTCGCCTTTTGTATCCCTGACAACACAGCAAAACTGATCATAATTAACACTGAACGTATACATGTGTTAACGTAATTGTTTGTATTAGCAATGAGTTGTTCTTGACAACCAAATGCTAATGTTAAAAGCCGTGTACATATGATAAAATATTGAAAGCTACTTTACACTTATCTCATGTTTAAGTACACATGTACGTGTTGTGGCATAAATATTCAATGCAAAATTAGTAATTTATATGAAAATGTATCAATCCAATATTCAATATTGCTTTGAATAATGTATTTTACAAAACAAGATAGAATAAATTTACATCAAAAGCAAATAAAATTATGATAATATATTAAGTTAAATTTGATGAGAACGGTGTCTTACGTCAATGAAACTAGCGTTGATATAGTCGGTGTCTCCACCTCGAACCTTCACCCTGTAGTCATCATCTGTGGTTAGACCATTATCACAAATGATTGTATACGTTCATGATAGAAATCTTTCATCAAGTGTTACGCACGTAAAAGTGTCGTTACTTAGTAATCTCTAAGGTGTATATTTTTGCATTTACACGAATATCCAACAAGGAGATTTCATATTTACAGCGTTTACTTTTATAAATATTAGTTATATTGAGGATAGCAGGTTACTGCCCGATCGTTGTGTATGGTGTCGGTTGACACGTATAATAAAAGAACGGCGAGGCTTGCCGTACCGTTGTGATATTTGAGCCGAGCCTGATATATTATACAGCGATAGGACGGTAAACATAAATCTGCGTCCCCATTTCAAAAGAAATAATGAAATATAATTGCGCGACGCTGCATTTTTTACGGGAATGAATTTGATGTTTTACGTATAAATAATGATGTCATTCGCACTGGCACTTAAACATGTAAAATATATGTGTTGCTGTGTTTGTTACTTTTTTATTTATACACATAATATATAACATCTTGGTATCAAGTTGCTTGATTGGTCGAGTCTGAATTTATTTCAACAAAAATAATGACTTAATACTTGATTCCGAGTGATGCGACCAACCTCCCAACATAACTGATATAACCACTTCCTCTTAAGTAGATAAATATTTTACAGGCAGCGTTATATCAGGCAAATATAAATGTAGTGGTATGATAAAATTAACATATAGGTATCATTAACATTTAGAATAATCAATAAACAGTCATTAATTGATTGATATAATGTCATGCATTGGCACGATGAAACAAATAATCAAAGAGAGTGGGGTTTACAATGACTTTCAAAAGTATACTCATTATTATATTAAGTTTCAATTAACTTACAAGGATATATGCCTTTGTATCTGTTTTTGCCAATGTTTTCCTTCATTTGCGAAACCTGGTACTCTTTTAGAAGCCCGTATGGAAGTTTCTGCAGAAATATACGAAATAAGTATGCCAATTAGTAATTGGAACTCATTAACTGAACCTGCAAAATAATGGTATAACATAAGCATATGAGCTGGGGATAGTTACTAAAAGTATCTCATTTTCAGCAACGCCCGAAGAGCAGAACAGAATGAAGCACCGTACCGAAAACACAAAACAACCACAAAACGCACCTTACAAATAAATTGGGTGCATTGCTTTGGAATGCTTACTTAAAAATCTGACATTTAAAAGACGTTCCAAAAAAAGGTAATTAAAGTGAAAAAATAATCACCTCAAACTCTTTCTTGAAGTAGTCCATATTCTTTGACATAACAAATTTCTTCAGTTCTACAACTTGAATTTTCAGTGCCTTTACTTTTTCGTTGTTGTTGTAGTACACCCCTCCGTTTTCTTCGAATATGATCGCATTGTTTCGAGCGATACTGTCCCATTCATCTTGGGATATAATTGGCATGATCAGTTGTTACATGAATTACTCGCCTGCTGTTGTTTTAGGAGTTGCAATGTTACTCTGTTTCAACGTTATGTATTTACTATTTCATCATTTCACGTTCCCATGATATGGAAAAACTAATCACTTCTCACATGAATGGTAAAATATTATAAATAGTGGTAAAATGTGTACTAGCATCATTAATTCACGTTTCTTGATATGGACTAATCGAAAATGATCAGAAAAATATTATAAAAATCGATAAAAAATATGAACCCATGTATAACGATCAAATTCAATTCATTCACGCTATCCATTTAGAAACAAAACATACAATAGTCAGTACATTCACATAATGAACATGCACACATTACACGTACCGATTTCTAAACTGTCTTCTGTTGTTATTGAAGAACCATCCCTTGGGGAGACCGGATCCACACGACTTTTTGTGTAAACAGGGTTGTGCACTTGAACTGCCGTATTATTGGCTTTTACAGATGACGTGTTTTCACACACCGAAACTGGATGCTCTTTGCGCAAAAAAAGTTGGGATTATTGTGCTTGCATTCGTTAAACACATATTGAAGATACGTTTAAAAAAAGTCAATTGTGAAGTTTTTTTTTAATGACTACGAATACAATTCTATAATAGCTCTACCAAACGCAATTCTTACCTCTGCGCGAGACTATTGCATACACTGGTGCAGACGAGTTGCTTGCATTGTTTGATTCTACTGAGATGGTTTCATTCTTTGGTGCATGAGATCTATTAACATAAAGTATTAATTATGTATATATATATCACTCATATTTTCATTCCAATAAAAATGGTACACATACAACTTTACGTTAATTATGAACCTCAACATTAAAATTCCGCCATCTTCGGAGTGAAAGTAGTTTTCTACAACATGATATGTTTGCAACCATTAAAAGAAAGTCATTTACCTTCTACGGAAGAAAATAAATAATCCTACGACCACCACAACAGCAACTATAAAGGCAGCTGCAACTCCTCCTCCTATTGCTGCTACTGGCACTGTATCTTTACTATTGTCTAACCTGAGGGCTATAAACATCATACGTTTGTTATAATACAGTGTTAATTGGATGTATTACATCATTACTTATATTGAATCAAGGACAGCTTTTCTTAATGCATTTAAACTGCCGGATGGGCAACTCATATTTCTTTCGCGGTGTCCATTAAGTCTGTGTTCCACTCACATAAATTTTGTTCTCAAATTGTGCATAACAAAACATATTATCTCAAGCATAATACAAATAATATGTTTGTAATACTTATGATTATTCTAACCTTCATTGCAGCCTTTTCCTTTAAATCCGTCGGTGCAGCCAAACAGACATAAACCGGTTGCATGGGAACATCGTGTTCCGTTTCCACTACGAGCACAATTGGTAGGACATGACTGCTCACAGGATGGACCATAGTAATCAGAAATGCAACCGCTTTTGCAAGTTCCATTCATATGACATGATGCATTATTACACGTGTTACTACATGGTATATCGCAGTTTGCACCGAAAACACTTGCCATTGAGCAAGTCAAACAATTTCCACTGTTCAGGTCGCATACTCCACACTTTTCACTGCAAACGCGGTCGCACTTTGGATTCCAGTAGCCATCTTTGCATCCCTTTTCACAATGTCCATTGGAACTATTACATTGACCTTCCGCACACAATCTTGAACACTGCACACATGTACGGTTTGTATCTGGATAAAATCCATTAGTACAAGTGTTACAAACAGATGACTGAATAGTATTACCAACACACACAGAACACTCAATATCTATCTTTGTACATTGGAACTCACACTTGGGTCCAAACAAGCCCTCTTTACAACTTTGACATTCGGTCTCGGATGTACATGTAGCACAGTTTGTGGGACAGTTCCTCTCACACGACCATCCAAACATACCTGGCTGACAGCAATATGCACTTGAGTACCCTTGTTTACATCCATTTGTACAATTGGCATCGTTCTGGTGACATAAATTGTTTACACATCCTTCCGAGCAATTTTGACTGCAGTCTTTATCACGATACCCAACCATGCACGATGAGCGGCACTTACCGGAATGCTCGTAGCAATATCTATTCAGACATCCAACACCACATATTTGGCACGCATTCTCATAAAAATATCCAGCATTACATTCCAAACATGTGTCTAAGTCCGTACATGATTTGCAATTATATCTACATGATAAATCACACCGCTTACCATAATATCCCGTTTTACATTCATTGCAATTCGACAAGTCTGTGCAGGATATACATTTTTCACTGCACTGATAACAATACCCATTATATCCGTAATAACCCTTTAGACACGTGTTGCATTTTATACCAGTATATCTTGGTTTACAAGAATTGCAATAGTCCCGGAATGTGCATGATATGCAGTTGACGCTGCATTGGGGACAATATTCGTACCATTGGTCACCAATTCGGTAACTGGCCAAATAAAATCCATCATTGCAATCGGTGCATTGCCCGTTATTATAATACCGACAGTTGTTAATCCACTGTGATGTGCAAAGATCTGAAACATAAATAATATATTCTTAAAAAAATACATCGATGTTCAGATGGACTTACACGCATTTACACATTTGCGTTTATGTATCAACTAAAATGACAATATGTGTACCTACCTTGCATGTAAACTGCTATTACGAAGTTTATTAGATATATGGTCTTCATACTTTGTTTCTAGATGTTTTCTGGAAGGTAAACAATATAAAAACAATTTAGATTTGTATAAGCTGAATAATTAACAATATCAAATAAAAGTTTGAACATTATTCTTTATTTTGCCACCATATATCAACATAAACAAGACAATGATACACTATTTTATCGAAAATGTTTCTATTTTGAATTCATATTTAAAAAGTCATCCCCTGCTAGTGATTTGCTTCATTACAAAGTTTTGACTGTAAAAGTGTGATATTGTATGACATTTAACAACGTTTCACTTACGGAGTATTTAACATAAATGATTACAATCTGCTCTGCTATAAGTTTAAGTAAACACGATTGTTATACTTTAGCTTAAGCAATATAACCGTCTTTTGGGGTATCTTAACTTTGAATTACAAAAGTGACGTAGTTAGATTTGTCTTTAACCCAAGGCAGTCTTGGGTGGTGGGTAGGGTACGGATAATGCCACAGTTGAATGTTTGGTCACCTAAAACGCCTCTGGTACGTTTTGGATATAACCCGAATCATGTAATAACACATCAAGTAACACTGAACATTTTTACGATACATGTACGTGTAATTAATTTCCGTGGATTTTTATTATTATACAATAAAACGATATCAGGCACAAGGAAGTTACGATTGTGAAACGTAAACGATTACAGTGAAACATTATCGTTTTTATTTCAAATGCATTCCAGTCGTTACTATGTATGTGTGCATTAGTTGAAAATTCGTTAGCAAATACGCTTAACCGAACTGGAATCAATATAACTGTCCTACGATGACTATTTTAGCGGGTGCATTTCCATATACGCCTCGAGGTCGTGAGAATGTAGTAGGAAATCAAAAGATCACTTAAATTACATCGTATCGCTTAATGACGAGTACTAAGAACGAGTTAAGATCGGGGTGGAGAGGCCCTGCACACTCGCCCAATACAGACATGACATTTATTGTAGGCTATAATGTGAATACAAGCTACATCAAACAACATCTAGGTTTTATCGGCGTTTTCTTTCATTTCGTTGCATAGCATTGAACTAAAGCTTCTTTCACACCGACAAGAACGGATGAACGAAAAACGTGATTAAATTTGTGCAACTGACGAGATTGGAATGCATAATGATCTGACGGTGCCTTAATTTTTTTGATTATTCAGCAGCTGACATTGTTTTGTCTCACGATTTTCTAAGAATTCTATTAATTGTTGTTGTTCCGCAAATTTCAAGCGAGTCAGCTGCCTCATCGCGTCTCAGCGTTGCTAAGATTCTGTTTACGAAATAGAATACCTGCACATTTATGAATACTTTCTACCCAATGGCAGACATAACCAAAAAAGTACACTGCGAACAAAGCACATACCTATCGATAATACAGCGCGACAGACGACTTCTTAAAAGCAATGAATGTGTGTGTATTTTGAATGTGTGTGGGAAAATTTTCCACTCGACAATGCACTTTTATAACTGCAGTGAATTTAATTTCCCCATATGGGTGTGTATATATTTAAACCGTGGGTACAACAAAGAGCATAACGAAAGCATATACGAACTTGTATAAGTGCGTTCTCGCAGTTCATTCGGTCTTCAATAAAACCTTACATTTGTGTTATTATTTTATTACATGCTCATTCGTTTCAGTTCTGTTAAATTCCCAGCGGGCACACTGATAAAATAATAATAAGGAAATGACATTTTGATGCAATGTTGGGAAATGTTAAAGGGTTTCGCGAAAGATCTATTTTTATCCCATTTTCAACGCGACATGATGGTATAACACCTTATGGAATATACTAACCTGTATTCAACCTTATGGGATATACCTGTCGCGTGCACGGACTACTTTTTACTTTACCACTGAATGATTTTATATAAAAAATAAAGTCGAGAAAACTTTAGCTTCAAAAGTATGAGACCTTCAACCTTTAAATCTAGTCATATGACATAATTTTTCGCCATCCGTATAATGAATCAGCTGATTGATGGCGTCATAACATGACAGACTTATTGCGTCATTTTCCCCATTTTTTTACGCTTGATTATAAACGCGACTTAGTTCACATGTACATGTACTGTATATCGACATAATTGTCAATTTATCCTATTTTCCTTATTTCGTGTAATGTGCATTGTTTATAATCCATCCATATACTTTTGACATTTAAGAATGTACAACAAGCCATACAAATATCGCACACTTAATACATAATCTGCAATATTTGCTCTCCGATTAATTCACGTTAGGCATAGAGCTGTGTAAAGTATAAGATGGTAAAAATAGCACCACACTGGAATTCGGAACGTCCCATTTTGTACACGGGTATTCACTCCACTCATTTATCTGTTGTGTAATGGAATGTTTTCCATTCTTTGTGTATTTATAAATTAAATTATTGTGTACAATATGGGCATTTACCATAGACAAATAAAACATTGTGCAAGTTTAATCATAATTATGTTTGTATGCAGAAATCTGCAAATGCAACCGAGTTTACCAACGGCTGTTATTTGATAAACTGCTCCGGTTCATTTTAACAGCAGTAATGTACAAAGAGTACATGACGTAGCGTGTGACGAAGAAGAAAGTTTATTGAGTTCGTAAACTCATTTGAATATAGTGATAGGATGGCATAATGGTCTTTATTTAACTATGCTAGAATAATTATTAAAGACCCTAGAAGCAAAATCGTCAATTATTGAGTTAAATGGATTATAAGATGGATTTTAAAGGATAATTAAAGGTAAGAAACTAGTTCGAACGTGTTTTGGTTTTTGTTTGTACTTTTGTCGTTCCCTGTTGTCGGGGAAATGATTTTTACATCGGCGCCATTGATGCATCGGATCACACACGGCATACCCATAACATTTTATAAAAAAACACGTTCTGCGCATCCTTAAATTTGTCGTCCGAAGACGGAAAACGTATTGCCCTGTATATTAAGTCAAATAAAGTGTCAGTCGCTGCAATTGACTGTTTACTTGTCGAAATTGTCAAGGTCGTCGATGGTGTACATGTATCATAATGTGAACATCGACATCATTTTGTCAGGAGCAATCGCCGCCATATTGGATTTTGATCAGTTTCTTTCGAAAATAAAATGAATTATAGTTAAGTAAAATCTTCTTTTTGCGGTCGTAATGTGTTACAATTCGCATACTGCGTAAAATTGAATCGAGGCATATGGTGATATTTTTACTTGTTTTACAGTTTGTGTGTGAATTTTTTAAAGACTATTTTGCGTACCAGAACAAATACATTTATATCACTTCGCATGGTTACATTCGTTAGATTTTAAGCGCTTTCAAGACTGAATGAAAATAATTGTTAAGGTTATTAGATCTATTTATGTTAAATGTCACGTTGAAAAAAAATCAAATGGGATAAATAGAAGGCTCGCGCTCCCGGCGTTCTAAGCCTCGCAACATAAACTTCTCTGTATTCAACGCTAACCTAGTATTCTCTATATCGAGGATATTTAAACCTTAGCTCCATAAAATATGCTATTGGGATATCGTAACTTTTTGTTTTCAGGTACACTCTGGAACTGTTAAGTCTATTACGATTGGTTTAAAGGGGATTTATACGAAAAGATTATGTTAACGGTTTGTAATATATGTTCTGCTGATATTATGATATGAAAATATAAAACAACAGATACAACAATTGAATGGCGTACTTGATCACATTTAGGGCACACAATGTTGTATGGTCAGGAACGTCAGTTTGTATTTGACGATTTAATTGTTATTTAAATGTTTTGGTTTTACTTTTGGTGTCGTTTGCGTCAGCTGTTATAATTCCATCAACCAGTCTAGTATTTATTCTGTTTTAATTATTTCCCGAAATGTTGCACTTAAGAACGTTGATGGATTGATCTATTTTATGAAAACTTAATTTTAAGTAGTACTCACTTTTTGTAATTAGAAAATAGGCATTTATCTATAGTATTTTATCCGGTTTCATTAGGAAACACGAAGTGAAGACATATAAGGACTCAGACACAGTTCAATTATTAAGAACTAAACTATGTGGTTCAAATGGTATGATTCAGCTTGACAAAAGTAGTCTACAGAAGTGCACTATAATATCGGATGTAATGTATTGTAAGGTTGCATGCTTCATTAGATGATATAGAAACACATTTGATCCACACATACTCGTTACATTTCAGTGTTAGTTGTCTTTATTTATATAGTTACAGATCATTTGATGATAAGGTACTTTGCTGTTTAGACATGTAAATAGCGGACTTCCTTAATTGTCAATCGCATACTTCGCTACCTTTGGGAGCGTGGTTTTGCATTGCTCACGTCACCAGTGGATGTTCCAATCTATATTAATTAACTGTTCTTCAGTAGAAGGGGGGCATAATCACTTACATGGCCGGACACTTCGGTCACACAATTTGTTATAATCATGGGGCCAATAGGTCGAAACATTTAACGTTTGGTTTAGAATATTTAACGAACATTGGAAAATGTTTTGTTGCCATTTGATCAATAGAAATAAATCGTTATGAACATTGACAAGGACTTAAGTATGTTTATTATTGAGTGTCAAAGACTATGTCACAAATGACATGACACAACAGATCTGACATTTCACAACACATTTATCCTCGAAATGAATAACATTGCAAGGTACTGATCGTAATGATGTGAGAATCCTTACATTGTTGCACAAGTACCGTTTATATATTGCTATTAAAATTTCGTCTATATTTTTCTTGATTATGAAGGTAACTTGTTTCTGTTGGATCCAGTTACAGTTCTCAAGATTGACTGATATGCCGTTTAAATAGTCGAATAATGTACATGTATACTTCAAATGTTTACAGTTGTCGTAATACGTGTAATTACTTACTCAACATATTGTTCAATATGTTGCAATATTAACTATGAAGTGTTTGCCCTTTCATGCGATGCATTTTTGTGCAATCTGTAGCATGTATTTTTTCTTCACGTATACCGTTATAGGGGTTATAGAGGTGCAATCAACGTTTGATTAACCGCATAGGCGTAGTGTGCCGTCCGCAAAGACAGTTTCCGTCTATTGTTAGAAAAAGTTATAGTAAAACGACGTGCGTTGATCACCGTTAAAAGCAAGATATGAGCCCGTTGCCTTTACGACAATTGTTAGAAGGATGTCCGACACATCAATCTAAACGCTTTCGACAATGTCATTTGCGTCGGTTGTGGTAACCTAGCGATCGTTTAAAACGCAAGGCCCTCGTTGTCTGAAACACTAGTTTGACTAAATCTCGACTTTTGTTCAATGAATCCAAGTTGCAAACGCGGCTTACACTTTTATGTAACCATTAACAGAGCGATATTTGTTTATATAAATTGTATTTTCATAAGTCTGAACTTTTTTCTTTCATCGTATTTGGTATTTTTCAAACGTCAACATTTGGAGTATTGATACAGTGTCTTGTTTATTTTTATTGTGTAGTAAAAATGATAAGACAAGTGTGTTAGTATTGTTTTAAAATATAAGCCTTTAGATTTATGTATTTAGTTAGTTTGGAAAAACATTCTTTTTCGTATGAAATTCGATTTGAAATATGTACCCTGTGTTTCGCGTTTTATGTGTCACTTTTGCTTTAAGATGCTAGTTGCTTGTTTCATGCTAAAATTTGACATATGGATTGGCGTTGAGCCTTAAGTCAATTTTGTCGCAAACACACATTTAACAGTGTTTAGGCACACGCACACATATCATACTTGTTAACTAAGTTGAAACAAGGCCGATCAATCCATGTAAAATATAATTTCTTATTTAGCCTTTACAAGATTCTTTGCTGGAAGTAAAACTATAAACATAATCATTCAATGGGAAAATCAACCCAAGTAGCTGTAACATCCCAAACTTATAATTGTATGCTCTGGCAGTCATTGTAGACTTAACTCAGTGGGCAAACGGTCTAACTACTTATGGGTCAGTCAGCCAGCCGGTCAGCATTTTTAATTAACAGCAAACAAGGGCCCTTATTTCTGCTGTGTAACATAGTGCCAAAGCTCCGATATCTGTTTATGCGGAAGTCTCTGTCGCTAAGGTCATACGTTCGCTAGCCGGACTTGTTTAGCTGTACTATCGCAATTTCTTCAAACATACAATCTGACTTGACTAAATGGTCATCCCTGAATAACGGTCGACTAGCTTTAGAAGTCAGTCTGGGTTCGTTTCGATAAAAAAATATGGATGACATATAAATATTAGGTCACTTTGTTTCGGCGGCCAAATGCAAGTATATTCCACACCGAACTACATTTTCCAACTGAGTTAGGCGGTCACGAGGCAGTCATATTTTAGTGCAAAAAGTAAACACTCAAATCAACCTACGTTGTTTTTTCTTACCTCTGATGTCATAGTGTCTATTGTGTGTCTATTTTTTGGCTCAATAATCTGATTGCGTTAACTGTTGTTAATGGGATAACTGCGGCCCATTGCGCGAACACAAATAATTGGTTGTAAATAAGTTTTGTATTATACAAGGCATATGAATTTCGCTTAAAGATTACATATATTGTACTATATAATAATACTACAAGGCAACAGACAATAAGAGTATTGCGTAAGTTTTTTTTCCTGAATACCCAAATACGACAAAGGTACTGAGTACATATGGTCACTATTTTAAGTTCGACTGATGGGCAAAATAACAATCTGCTACATCTAATTTGTTGCTGATCAACATACCGCGCACAGTGACATGTGGACAAAGCCAGTAATTCTCTCAATTTGATATGAAAAATGCGGTCTACAGTGAGAAAATAAAAAATGGGGTGCCGATAATTTTTTGTTTATGATTACTATGGAGAAATCTTTCAAACAAAGTAAGTCATAGTCTGTAAAACGGTTAAAGTAAGTATCGATATTTAGATGCCAGTGCGCTTTTAAAGCGCGGCGTAATATGTTGAGTTTGTTGTGAGCGAATATGTATACACGTGGTGTAACTGTTTTAGTGGAGATGATTATATGTTTTTTTAAGTAATGTCTGCGTGATGTGATATGTTGTTATCATTAAAAATGACTGTATGTGGATTGCAACATAGAGGTAACATAACAATTTTTGCTCATTAAATGTCAATTTGAAAAGTGTGTGTCGTGTTTAAATAACAATGCTGTTAATGTGTGACGTTTGTGTACAAACAATTTTTTATAAGCTTTTAATGTTTCTTTCTTTAAATGAGAATGATACTAGTATTTGAACAACCATGTAGGCAATGGTAATCCGCGTAAGCGGCCTCTTGCCTGCAACAGACAATTTTACCACTTCCATTGAATTGCCGATTTACACAGGTAAATCTTGTATATTTTACAGATAATTGCGCGCTGGTTACCCATTGGCAAAATTTCAGTTACATGTAATTGCAAAGTGAAACTTTTGATTATTTTTGTATATATAATTTGTGTTTTAGATGAGAATATATCTTACTTGATGTTATTACCATATCGTTCAAACTAATTAAAAGTCAAGCGGAATGCAAAACACAATATTGAAATGCATGTTAAATTTCATGCTGCTTCAAATGGTCAATTGTGATCGATGTGATATATCGTTTGCATGTATTTGGAACGCAATTATTCTCATAATAGGTATTAATGTTAAAATAAAAGAGTAGTCTGATATATTTAAGCAGGATAAGGGCAATGTTTTATCCCAATAACAGAAGAGCACAACATTAAATAAAATTATATAAATTGCACACTTATTAAAGCGCACAAATACGTCAACTTGATTGTATTAAAGATAACTAACTAGGCAAACTGTGAAATTGTGCACCTCGTACATTTGTGTGGCTAACTGAACTATTTGATTACGGTTAAACTACACATTCGAACACTGAACATATTCATTTATATATTTTACAATTGAATGGTTTAAATAACATATCACTACATTATATTCCAAAACGAAATTAACATACCCTTCATAATCTCAGCACCTCCGTCCATTGGGAATTAGTACAATTGCTGGTTTCGTATTCATATTCAAATGTAAAGAGCATAAAGGTAGGTTTTGTTCAAATACGCAAATATGAGCAGTCAATTCTACTTCCGCGTGTTAAGTTTATGTTAAACTTAGATATACATAATCACAAAAATCAATAATACGATCAACTAAAAACCTATTCCAAATATAATGCTAATCTTACGCGCAAGTTAGCAGTTTAAACCAGGCGCGAATACTTTAGCTATTTACTTTACAAACACAAAATATATTTTTAAAACGTCCTATAAAATAGACTTTTACGTGTATAATATCGTCTCGCTCGTTGATTTTTTTTAAATATTGCGTTCAAATGTTTGCTTTGAATGAAGTAATGAGATGACACAAATATACCAATTTAGTTTACGCTATGTGACGCGATATTTACAAATAATTGGGATAAATTTCCCTAAATAGCCTTACTAGGGACTACTTGTGTTAATGTAAGACTTTACAATAGATGTATAAGATTGTTTAAAATGTTTTAAAACAGTTATGTCATGGCACCATTGACGTTGAAAACATCTACACATAAATCAAGAGAAAGAGCTGTTTATGTCCCAACATATAATATGAAGAAGTGAAACTCAAGCTGCTGGAGCAGTTTTGCATGCTCATTATAAACATTTTGTTGGTCCTTTATTTAAGGCAAGTGACCAATTGCCAAAACAATACAACGCTGTGAAAAGATGGCAAATACGGAAAAGGCGACAATGCATTCAGGAAATTAAGCGATTGTGTGTATTGAAGTACATACATACTATACAATATTACAATGTACTTGTATTTTAATAAGAACGAACCTACCTCTTATATGTTTGTCTACGTATTCTGTGCAGATATGCACAGGATACATAAGCAATTTAATTCAACTGCAACAGCCCGTGTTTAAAACCGGTGTTTAGATCGCATACTCTAGCGTATTAAAACACGTTCATAACCTGTTTTAAGTGAAGTTACTAAATTGTCAGTAAATACACTGAGATGCGACTTAATTTATAAAGTCTGTATACATTAACCCAAACAATAATAATGATATCGGTTAGCAGCAAAATCAATAATAAATATTGTCGTTATCATCACATCGCTCGTTAGCATAATGGCTTTTGCCATCGTATTTTCACTTAACAATTCCTAAATGTTTCTGGTGCTAGGCATGCAATCCTTTAAGTAACAAAATAGTTCCCAATGAATTAGTATGCGGATGACGCTACTGCGTCAATACTTCTTATCGGACGTTAGACATAACATTTGGTTGTTGCTTTTTAATTGCAGCAAGAAGGTAAGCAACAAGGTGACATAACGAGCCTTTCCCGTTAACAAAATTGGCGGTTTCAAGAACAGCATGATTGAAGGATCAAGGATGTTAACTAATGACTTAAAGTGTGTTAAATAATTCATGTTAAACGTGTTTTCAATAAAGGCACACATGCAAGTATCGTTTAAAAACCTACATACACTTTTTATCCTTGTTCCATCGGTTTTTTATATGTGATGCGGTAATGTCAATTCATGCGATACTATTCATTATAGAAATAATGAGAGTTTGTAATTCCACTATGAAATAGCAAGTGATTTCGTTTTTTTATGCTGATGACATGTCACGAGTTGCAATATTTTTTTGTTCTTTGTTTGTTCTCATGATGGCGTTGTAATAAACGTATTTTTTATAGGAAGTAATGGAATATGGTTGATACGCTAGTATATGAACGCGTATATATTTTGTAACATGTATGCCACGAGTCCTACTCGACCTAGCTGTGGCTATATTAAATAAATTGCTATACATTTCGGAGTTCATAGTATTCATTTCTGTATATACACATTAAATTGAGTAATTGCCTGATGAACTTATCATGTTTGGAAAATTCAGTTCATTTTCATTTGTTGTCCGAAAAAAAACAAGTGTTCATTTTCAAATTTACGATGCTAATTCAATTAACAAAAACCCACAAAGAACAAAAGTAAACAAGGATTACAACATTAATGGTTAATACCGGGAAGCCATTATTATATTTTGTAAATGTTTTTACAGACCCAATACTTGTGGATTACTATATTGGTGAAGTATCGTTAACTCTATAACAAGGGACTGTAAACAGTCGAGTGAAAAATGTTTATTCAACCATTATTTAAAGTTTTAATAAGGAAATTATTGTATACAGGATTTGAAATATTTGTTCAGATTTTTACCAAAACTCAGACTACATTTATTATATACACACTGAATTAATCGTTCGCGAATATAACAAATAGCTTGAAGCTCTAGCTAATTTATAGCGCATATAGGAGTTTATTAAAGACCGTGTTTGAACTTGCATTTGAAACTTTATTAAAATCGTGCGTATATTCGGTACTTGTCTGTATCAATATAATACAGCAAAACACATGCATATTAAATTTCAGTTTTAGAGCATACACAATAATCTTTACGTGAATAAATGTTTTAATTCTTAAATAATTATAGGCCCAGTTTGAGATTATTAGCTCATTAAAACGGCTATAAGACTCTACTGTGTTTTCACAGACTTTTCCAAGGCAGCGACTCTAGATTAATTCAGATTTAATAGGTGTTTGATGCGTACCAAATTATCAATTGTGTACATTTGTATTTAGCCTTTTTAGGTATTGGCTTAGTACGTTGCGTTTACAATGTACATTTTGTTCGCATTTTATAAAACGGTTTATTTCGTGATTTCAATGTATTTGTATTCAAATTACGATGAAAACAGCCGATATAGCCCTAAAATCGGCAAATAACAAATTGTGTTTGGTAATTATGAAGGATATTTTTTTCGCATAAGCATGCTGTTATTGAATCAACTTTAACTTAAATTACAAGGTACATTAATATATACACACTTTTAATCTGATGTTACATATCATTTTCTTCGTGTTGACATTTCAACCATTGAATTACGACGCTGATACGTCTGCACTATTATCGAATGTGGTTGAATCGTACAAATTGATACATGCAAATATATTATAGCTTTGTTTGCAAAGTCTTTTTCTTTGGACCGATCCGATAAACAATAATTATTTTTTAAATAATTTTTGTTACATTCGAGTTAAGAACAGTGATGAGCGGTAAGATACTGCTCGTACCACAAGTGCAACACATCTATGCCTAACACATCATATCAGACAAAACGAACGTTTGCTTGCTATTTAAGTTTGCAATCAAACTGTGAATATTCTCTGTCTATGTTTTTAGTCATTGTACTACTTAGGGAACGACATGCAATCCTGCGTAGCAGCGGGAACACGAATAAGCCTATGTTTTTGACTAAAGAAATCACAACATTCAACACACAATGTTATGGATTTTTAATAAGAGACATGTTAAAATATGTTCAAATAGAAAAAAGTTCACCTGCATAATATTTAGCGACCAGGAACTGAAACGTATGTAATCACGTTTCAATCGTTGTAACTATGTTTTCTTATTTTACTCTACATTCGTTAGAAGCCAGTAATTGAGAACAAACGATCCTGGTTACCTTATGTTTGCAATGAAGATGGATTTTTAAAGTTCAAATTTTAATTGGCAGTAAATTGTCATATTTTTGTATTGATAATACATAACATTTTAATGATTCACATGTTTCTCCTTCTAATCAATAAATACAGCGATTTTTTGTTTTGTTTACGCACCTTTTATACTTTCATAGCATATTTGTGACATTACGCAGTTGTTATGTTTGAGGCACACCTCTGGTTGCATAAGATTTTAAAATAATTTTATAAACAAAATATAGTTAAATCAAACTACAAACTAATATGTAGTTATATGCGTATCATAAGGAAATATTAAAAACTTACTTTATATATATTCTTACAACAGACATGACGAATTTACCAAAAATGTTCGGTCTCCGCCTTCAAATGGTCGATAAGCGTTCGACAATTAGTATCGCGGGTCATATTTATTATGTTTTACAATAAATATTAAAAGAATAACAGCATAAAAATGTATGTGCACTAGGTTCCATGTAATAATCTTACGATAAAATTATAAATTTCAACTTAGCGCGTTACAATTGTAGCGCAGTGGATGTGTTAACGCTTTTAGAAATCCTGTTATTATTTTATAATTATTTGTGTTTTAATATTATTATTCCACGGATTTTTTTGGTGAACAGACAACCACCAGTTCAAAAACCATATAAGCATTCATTCAGCTAAGTTTAATAATTATATACTATTGAATCATGAAAATATTGTAATATTAAATTAATGTTTTATGGACTTGTCTGAAACTGTTAAAGATCGTTTTCTGTACGAAATTCGTATTTTGACAAAAGTTTGTTTGATCACAATGATAAACGTGTAGGGACATTTTTGGAAATACGTTACGCGATATTGGTAATGTTAGCTATTAGAAACAAAAATAAAACTTACGAAACTTCAGAAACATTACAATGGTTTTTCATGAACATGTTGAGCTTTATGCGAATGTCTTAAGCGAATATATAAGTTTCCTGTATTTTGTAGTTTTCGTTAACAAAAACCGGTCAATTTCATCCATGATATAAAATCATTCTGGTGATTATATCCGTCACACAAAAGCCGTGAATATATATAAACATAAACAGACAATCAGTACAAGAAATAATAAACCTATATACATTTAAATACCACAGCGTCACAGACTATTTCTTTAAAATGATAATACACATTCTCAGCTATGTTTAACTATTGAACCTAAGTTGATTCAAACGCTTATTAAGTTCCGCTTGAGTTATCGCTTGTAAAACTGCAGTGAATTAAACTTCTGCCTTCTGTTGTTGTTTTACTTAAACTGTTTAGATAAACAAGCAGATAAAATTCCTACCGAAACTTGCACTAGCGTTTTCAAAGCATATGTCATGCAATCTTCCTCACTTAAATCGAGTGTTTGCTTATTAATGTAACATATAGTTACTAGTAAATGCGCTCGTTAAGTTACTCGTCTTTTGTAATAGCATCGTGAACAAAATACAAACTAATAACATGTATTTTGTGTAAATTCATTGATAGCCCAATGCGACGTTCAGTTAAGGAAATTAATATATAAAATTCGAAGTTGATCACACCAGAATATATAATACACACAGCGAATATACATGTACTTAAATAAATCATACGTATAGATTGAACAATGCCTAGGATCGGACGTAAAACCCCGTTTAATTCCAAATTGGTTGTGCAGTATATCTTTTAAGTCACATTTTAATATCTGACTGGTATTACCGCTACTTTTATAACAATTTCTTTAATGTGTTGGTTTGGTCATAAGTAAGTGTCCAGAGACAGAAATATTAAGAATGAAGGACATAAATGCATATCCCACTTGTGTTGGTTGCCGGTGTAATAACGCTAAAAATGTATCTGTAGGAAGTGAGTTGTGTTGTTGATAAACATTTAAGAATAATGGAACTTTAGACAAATTACCAGGTGAAAAATTATGATAAACACCTGCATTTTTTTTTCAGGCACGTGGCAAAGTTCCAAAAATGACAAAATATAACGACCAATTCGACATACCGGACGTTTGACATTTATTAAGTAGTATAGATTATGTAAACGGTAAAATAATTTAAATTATGAATTAAAACAGGAATCGTGACAGTGCCATGAGACCATCTATCAATTTTATCAACGATAAATATATAAATAAATTGTCTGTAACGTAATTAACTTTGCTGAAAACGAATGGATATAACCAAAGTACACTTACAAATACAGGAAAACATTTTCATATAAACTCAAATTGTTACGCGGAAACTGAAATCTGTGCACTTTATATAAACCTCCACCTCAAGTCAAATTAGTGTTTTTATTGAATATCAACAGTATATGATAATAGATATATACATGCTGTTTTCAACACTTTACCTAAATTTCATCTTGAACGCAAACATTTACCCACTTTTCTAATCACAACAATATTAAAAAATTCTTCTAAAAGGCCAGTCAAAACACTACTTCGTGGTCATTGACTCTAAAGGACAACCCTGTTCACAAGTTCAAAGTTATACTTCAATATATATGCAGTAGTTGTAGCGATATGGAATTATTGCACGAAAGAACCAGATAGACTTCAATGGTGATCCCGAGTAAAAGTTTAATTCAATATTTGAAGTGATGCATTATGTATTTAGTCCCCAAATACAAATCTGAACCTAAATTACATCTTGTACTCAAAACTAAACCTGATCCTTTTAAGAACAAAGATCGACATAATTATACTTCAAGGTTTGCCACCATAATAGATCTTAATCAGTTCATAAAGACTAAAAACAATTATGCAAAACAAGCGAACTGCAATGTCAAATAAGGAACGATGCACAATTCTGCTGAATTTCAGTTGGTATGGAACTTAGTCAGTGACCTCAAACATTCGCATTGAATAATTTAATCGAGTGAAGTGATTATCTCCTTAAGAAGCAGTTATATGGTGCGCGTTAACATTAACCACAACATTTTAAAGACGGCAGCAAATAGCTGGAACGATTAAAAAAATTGTCGATACTGTTTCGTTGATGATTTAAGACAGGTAGCCAACACAAGTTTATATTACATTACTCGCTTACACTGTCATTTTAAAATCTTAAATAATGGTTGAGTGTATTTATTTGAATTTCCCATTTACGTTTATATAGCACAACTTGCAAAAGTTTGTAAACAGAATTCGTAAGTTTGTAAATGTATATACATTTATTTGTCAGTAGGAAACAATTGTTATGCGCAGAACGGAACCATAAACTCTCGAATTATTTTTATGCCCCGGATCGAATGATCACGGGTATATATTTTTTGGCCTGTTTGTCAGTGTATGTGTCTGTTTGTCATTCTGTCATTTTGTCCCCAAACTTTAACTTGGTCATAACTATTGCAATATTGAAGATAGCAACTTGATGACATGCATGTGTATCTCATAAAGCTGCACATTTTGAGTGGTCCAATGTCAAGGTCAAGGTCATCCTTTAAGGTCAAAGGTCAAATATATGGCTTCAAAGTGGCGCTGTAGGGGGGCATTGTTCTTCTGACACATCTCTTGTTAGATTTGCAAAATCTAGATAAAATATGTAACTGTTGCTTTGAAGACGTATAATCCGTATAACGGCACATTATGATCAGGGGTATTATTATATATAAGCTGTAAACCAATTGAAAACACATATTTAGATGTGTAATATGTTTGAACAATATAAACATACAATAAAACTCACAACATACCTGTCAACACGATTCCGTAATATCAACAATTTAGTCACATATACGTATAACTATTAAACTTGGTTTGGTTTCAAAAGCGCAAACGAATGTTCTGCTTGATAAAGCACTTGTACAACGTTGGTAAATTTAACATCCGCATCCGCGAACGAGTGTTTAAACTTAAACCGAACAGATAAACAACCCATTTAGCAAGTGTTATCGCATTCAGCAGCAAACATTCAGGCTAACATATTTAAGTAGGCATTTGGCCGAGACAGACAAGATACATGTACAATACAATGGCATGTTTTCATTTGATCTTTTCATTCGTGTCCTTAATATTGACAAAATACCACTTCAAATGAAACAAGGAGTCATATTGACAATATTTCGACAAGAAAAAATAATTCAAATGCACATGATATCGTAAATATTGAACAGTCTAGATAAAGGACGCAGTTGTTTAGGATACCCATCAATCCCATAACGACATGTACTAGCATTTGATCCTACTATAGATAAACGCTTATACACATATTAACTGTACATTTAAAATTAGTGTTAACAAAGTTAATAACCACTTTTCGGAAGTTTATTTTTTTAACAATATGAACTTTTTGCGAATGAAATGTACTCATACACCTGTGAATACAGCAGCGTCACCGCTGATTTCTTAATAATAATTATGTATTGACGATAACATATGATTACTGAAATAAATCGTTTCGTGTAATCAGTGTAAAAGAAGGTTCTCCCTGATTCAGCACTGGTAAAGATAGCTTCCGCATTAAACGGTGTTGACATTAATCACGGGCGTTTTTGTTTCGTTTCGTTCTGTCAACAACGATGCCACTCAATTGAAACACAACTTAAGTGGAAATGATGATACACCGGTATGAAATAGGAAATGTATTTGTACTATTTGAACATTGATATGAACAGTTTACAATCAAAATAAATGAACTTCAGAATACAAGTTGTATTGGTTGTTAGAAATGCCATGAGCATATACTTCAGCGGGATAATTGGTATTTCTGCACATCCACTTATAAGGGAAAGCTTTGTGTCTTGATTTTTGCAAAAAAGCGGCCACTAAAATATATATTGCAGTTTACTCCTAGATAAAATGTTCTTACAAAAAAATAAAAGTATATATTAAAATTTTATCATTAAAACTTTCATCTAAATATAATCAACTAGTCATCTTTACTTAAGGACTTGCTTTGTAACTTATGGTTTTACGAGGTGTGGCTTTTTCCAGATGACGGAAACGATCAGGCAATCATTTCAAACGTTAAACAAAGATTTAATGATGAGTTTTATTCCAAATTGGAAATTCGAAATTCGAAATTGTGTAACTAAAACAGAGCCAATTTGTTTTACAATATTGCCATTTTTTAAAGTTCAGCCTTTTTATATATGTGCTTAATTTAAAAAAATTGAATAGGTTTTCAAAATTAGGATGCTCTTCATATAGATTGTTTATTGACATTGGGAGATGGGCTTAACCTTATTTCGTTCCTATAGGCGAAAGAAAGCATAAAATTTGTAATACATTAGAAGATGAATTTTCACTTTGTGTTTGAGTGTAGGATGTATTCAGAGTAAAGTATATCACATTGTAAAAGGCTAATTGCTAACATTTATTGAATAACTTACAATCGAAATGAAAATGTTGCTTCAAATTTATTTTAACAATTGTAATGCATTACATTACGGCTATTATGTCACATGTAACTGCTCTATTTCTATATTGCATTGTAAATTACGTTTAGACCAATCTTGTAGGTGGTCTGTATAGGGTTTATACAATCCTTGTTAGTCAAAAGTCGTTCTCTTAATTCATGTTGTAATGCGTGTTTGTTTATCTACAGACACCGTGTCAGAATGTTATTTTTGTTTTAATTAAATAATATACTGTACCAGAGCCTTTGGTCTGCCTATATTTGCGTTCCGTATAGGTAGAAAACAAGGGTAAATCCTAGTGCTATTGTTTTATGGTGAGTTATAATTGGCGTGTATTGTAGTGCAGCGAACTGTTATATACGAACACTATTTTATTACAATAAAATATTTTGATGTTTTCTGAAACATCTGCATACTGCTATGTATACTAGTATCAAAAGCAGGTGTCTCATGAAATGAATTGTATGTAAACTACAATTGACCAGCTATATTCTTGTTATTTATAAGCTGAATCATAAATTGACGTAATGCCACACATTAATTTATTGATAAACCGTCGAAAGTTATTTATAGAGAATTTAATATGTAATGATGCGATTAAACGTATTATTTCTTTGAATAATAATGAACTCTTTACTGTGTAAACACTGTGCGCTTATTTTGTCAACTTGGGCATTTGGCCTTCTAGATTTTTTTTAATTTAAAAACAAACTTACAATATGTTATTTGTATTGACCGATGCGTAATGTATTCACCGATGTAGACAAATACAATTAATAGCAAGGGTAAATGCAATCTAAAGCTTAGAACCAATTCTACAAGGCCTAGGCATTTTACAGGGTTAGTCCTCTATCGTATGTTATATATACTATGTTCTGTTTAAGCAAACAGTTAGATTGTATGATCGGCCCATGTAAATATTTACAATCATAATTACCAGTATGTATAATAATGATAGCGTCCAAACGTTACAAAGATACAAACCAAAGTCATAGTTGTATTATCTATACATTGGTATCCATTGTGGAGTAGAAATTATGCATTTTGTCTTGTTTAATTTAAAGACAAGGGCATACAAGAAACTATGAAAACACATGATTATCATATTTATTAAGTGATTAAGTTAATTTACCAAGAGGAAAAAAGGCGTCCATATCTCGCTCACCTGAGTACTGTTTTGACATAAAATCTTGCTATATAAATCTTTACGGCGTATTTAAACCACAAAGATATTACCAGTTTTAACAACATGCTCATGATTTGCATAAACCTGTCGAAGGATGACTAACAAGTTATGCCATATACCAAAACATTTCGCTTTCGTCTTGCATTTGAAGAGAATTACTTGTATATTTGTCAGTGACCCCCGGATGTGGCTAGGTAGAAGTATTTGATCACATGTTATTGAGGACAACTAAATGATATTAAATAACAAACATAACACAACTGGCCCGAGTGATTTGAAAACAGAAACATTAAATGTTTAAGGTTGCTTTGCTGAGAAATTTGATCGTTAATATGAAAGACAAGGGCACTATTTTCTTAGTCCCAAAGGTATTAATAAAACACATTTGGTAAGGACCAATACAACTATCAATTCAATAGGTTTCAAGGCGTGCGCTGTCAAGTCTAGATCAGCAAGCAGTAAACTTTTACGGTTTGGACAACTTTGAAAGAGGGTAATTCAATGATGATTATGGTACATTTTTATGAAAATCCTTTTAGAAGATGTCGTTTAATGACAACTGTTGACGTAACATTCACTTATAAGATGCTTCTAAGAAAACAAAGTACTGAAAGTACTGGTTTGACGATGCTTTTGAAGAGGATGGATATATAGAGGATATTTGTTGGATAGGGTGGAATATCGATTTTCCCAGAAAAACAGCGAAAAATATCGATATTTTCACTGTTATTTTTCACTGTTTAAAACATTGAAAAACCAGTTTATTTCACTGATGTTTCTGTATAAATCACCGGAAAGCATAAAATAAATAAGCATCCATTTAAGTATATCTACATCACCCAATTGTGTAATTTTTATTGCTTGTCATTTATCCGCAGGTGAAATAGATTTATTTACCTAAATATCTCATATTTGAACTTACAATTCTTTTGGGAGTAATGGTCCAGACAACTGGATAAAACAGCAACAATATGCTAACCCATTATTTTTCGAGGAACATAATTGAGAATTCCTGTGCTAGCCCCCAATCACAGTATGTTGGGGTATAATAATAGTCAAATTTTGTGTTTCTTCTCAAAAGATTGTCGTAGATTATACGTTGAGGAATATATCATCCAAGACTACAACTTTTAGAAAGCCATTTTTTTCAATTATTTTTTATTGATAAACAAGGTTTGGTAACAATCTATACTATACATAGAAAGCTTTAACAGCACCATGTGGCTCACCTGAAACTGATTGTTTCCTAGTGGTGTTATTTAATTTTTCATGAAGATCTAGAAAAAAAGGCATTGTGAGTATGAACAAACTATTTGCGTCTATCCGATCTAGTTGAGCCTTGTTACCGAGTTCCTACTTTTATTTAATTGAACATTCTGATGAACTGCCATGAAGATCAGGTAAAACATGTAAGTGTTAACAAAGATGTTAATGATTTTAGTTATTGATCAAATGCTTGGAAGCACATCACCCAATTTGGAACGTGACCTGTTAATCACTGAGACTAGACCTTGTGACCTAATGCTGAATATGCTACTTTCAAGCTTGACTTTGTTCATTTAAAATAATGTTTTAACCAATTTACAAGTGGATCAAAGAAAGAATGTGACCACTAAAGTATTAACAGACCTTTTCTTATATTTGACCTAGTGCCCTAATTTTTGATAGAATATGAAACCCAAAATGACATAGAGGTGACTAGTTTCATAAGAATCTGGCAAAGAGGTGACACCCAAATTTAAACATTGTAAAATTATATCTTATGTGTTCACAATAAACTTTGGATAAAATACAACAGACAAAGAGTGATAACAAAAGCTCACCTTGTCACATCATAACAAGTGAGCAAAATAACCAAAACTATGACATCATATAAATGCTCAGTTACTTCCAATAACAATAAAATGTTACTTTTGAAACAAATACAATACCTTCCCTTTCTTACTACAGGCTGTTCTAAAACAAGATAGCCCTGTATCGCTCACCCAAAACTCCTTCTAGAGTGTCAAAAACTTGTGTATGATTTGACTAAGTTGTAACCTAGCTTTAGACTGCACATGATCAACTTGCAAATTCAGCTTTTGATTTGATTAAGATGGACATTGTAAGCAATTTTCATGAAAATCAGGAAGATACTGTGACCTGTAGAAAGGTAAAGGAAGTTTTCTATATTTTTACCTAATGACCTAGTTTTTGACAAACCACCAACTTTCAAACTGAAACTTTATTTCATCGAGATAACATTCTGTCCAATTTTCATGAAGATCTGGAAGAAAATGTGACCTCTGGAGTGTTCACTAACCTTTTCTGTGATTTGGTTTGTTGACCTAGTTTGGACCACATATGACCTACTTTCAAATTTAACCTAGAATTGACCGAGATGAACATTTACCAACATAAGACAAACAAGGGCTGTTTATAAAACATGCATGCCCCCATATGGGCTGTCAGTTCCAGTGATAGCCATTGTGTGAATACATTTTTTTGTCACTGTGACCTTGACCTTTGACCTAGTGACCTGAAAATCAATAGGGATCATCTGCCAGTCATGATCAATTTACCTATGAAGTTTCATAATCCTAGGCATTACTATTTTTGAGTTATCATCAGGAAACCTTTTTACTGTTATGAGTCACTGTGACCTTGACCTTTGACCAAGTGACCTAAAAATCAATAAGGGTTATATACCAGTCATGATCAATGTACCTATGAAGTTTAATGGTCCTAGGCGTAAGCATTTTTGAGTTATCATCCGGATACTATTTTACTGATTTGAGTCACTTTGCCTTGACCTTTGACCTAGTGACCTAAACATCAAAAGGGGTGATCTGCAAGTCATGATTAATATACCTATGAAGTTTCATGATCCTAGACGTAAGCATTCTTGAGTTATCATCCGGAAATCATTAAACTGTTTTGACTCAATGTGACCTTGACCTTTGACCTAATGACCTGAACATCAATAGGGGTCATATGCCAGTCATGATCAATGTACCTATGAAGTTTCATGATCCTAGGCCTAAGCGTTCTTGAGTTATTATCCGGAAACCATCTGATGGACGGACTGACTGACGGACTGACCGACATGTGCTAAACAATATACCCCAAGAAAGCCACATAAGAAATGCAGCATAACACATTCTGAAAGTAAAAGACATCTGTGCAATGATATCTTTTCTTCAAATGGTAAGATGATCAAACAAGAGGGCCTGAAAGGCCCAAACTCGTTCACCTGAGATAACAAGATATTATTGGGACAAATATTGTGACCAAAATTCATTAAGATCGAAAAATAAATGTGACCTCTCGAGTGTTAACAATGTTTTAGTATAGCAATATAAGGAAAAATGCCCCACCCCCTGGCAGCCATGTTTTTCAACCAATTGTAACCATTTTCGAACTGATTCAAGATATCATTCAGACGTATATTCTGGCCAAATTTTATGAAGATTGGAATATAAACGTGGCATCCACAGAGTTAACAAGGCAAATGTTGACGGCTCACGATGGCCATAAAGCGATCACAAAAGCTCACCATGAGCACGTTGTGTGATTACACTCAATGCGTTCAAATTTTTCTCACAGGCTTTGCCATTGACCTTTATAGTATGGATGGCTTTGTTATTATTTATTGCTATCATGTACCTGCAATATTGTGTGTATATTTACAATACACAACGCATATGACATAAATAGACTAATTGAGCTTATACTAATCTGATTACTTTAGCCAGGTCAATTAAGGACTTAAAAAACATTTTTGTTGTCATGATTTCATGAAGACTTGATATATTAATGCACATAGAGTTTCAAGATATAGGATAATTCGCAAATAAAAAGTATTTTTGATCTGTGTTGTGCAGGCTCTTTTTCCATGACTGTCAAAGTGAAATTTCCATGTAAATGTCAATTTATTCATTCAACCATTGTGTATAAAGAACGGTTCTGCATATAATTTGCCATTTTGATAGGAGATGACCAGGGTGACAGAGAAAAGGGATATGCATTTGAGATCAGGCCTGGACTCCATATAAAAGTGGTTTTATTTAAAAATGTTTACTTACCACATGACCACGGACTCTAGATCTCCGTGACATGACTAAGGTTCTAAATTAATCTAGTTTGAACATTTGAACTATATCTTTTAAAAACAATTAAAAAAGAATATTTGATGTACAAATTTAATCTACCAATGTGTACAGATACTACTTAACATATATTTGACTGTATTGAATGTAGGAACTAGTTAAAATATCCATTAGAACAAGAGGGCCAAGATGGCCCTAGTTCGCTCACCTGAGAGGAGTCGGTTCATTCAATCTTTACCAAACGTCAAACTTGACCTAGATATTGTCCCGAGAAACATCCTGGTCAAGTTTCATCATTATTGAACCAAAACTCTGGCGTAGAGTGTTTTTGTTTTTGTAAGAATCGACCTGGTGACCTATATTTTGAGTTGACCCCCCTTTCCAAACATCAAACTTTGCTTACAAAAATAAATATTATGACCACGATTCATAAAATCTGAAACAAAATTGTGACCTCTAGAGTGTTTACAAGGATTTTGTATAATATAAAGAAAATTTGGACAATCTTAGGGCAATAATTATGGCATTAATTATGTGATATATATCAAACCAATCTTTTCACCAAGTTTCATGATGATTGGGCAAAAAATGTGACTTTTAGAGTGTTCACAAGCTGTTTTTACTATGTATAAATATAAGAAAACTGCCCCCCCCCTCCTCGGCAGCCATGTTATTCAACTGACCAGAACCATTTTTGAACTCAACTCTCATATCAAGGAAACAAATGTTCTGACCAAATTTCATGACAAGAGCACTGCATAACGGATGCCACGCTCGGCTGCGAAAGCTTGTCAGATTTTTTTTAGAGGTCACAGTGACCTTGACCTTTGACCTAGTGACACAACAAGAGATGTGTTTGTCAGAAACACAATGCCCCCTACTGCGCCGCATTGAAATAAAATTTCTTTTTATCATATGGCAGGTATAGAAATCATCTCCCGTTAAAGGTTATTACTTCCCTTGAATTTTATCCAATCCAACCGACGGGGGGGGGGGGGGAGGGGGAGGGTCTCACAGTCAATTATGACCATGTCAGACATCACTGACAACCAAGGCCTGTGTTTAAAAAAAGATCATAACCAGAGTTGATCATGTATCTATGGACATAAGTCCACAGGTATGTAATGAACATCAAAGAAATTTTAATTATATCATTTAAAAAAAACTTTGACAAATCAATCATTTGGGTTATAAATAATCAAAATAATAAATATGTACAGTAACTGTGGAAAGAACTTCAATTCTTGGTAAGGAAATATATAAGATTTATAATTATATAAATTACTTCCCTTGAAAATAATTGTCTGTAACAAATCTCTATTTTTAGTAGCAAATAATTACAAGCCACTACTGTGACTGTAGATTCACCACTCAAAATGTGCAGCTCCATGAGATACACATGCATGCCAAATATATAAAGTGGCTATGTTCAATATTGAATAATTTTCTCCCTTTTTAAAGCTTATTACTTCCCTTAAATCTGTATTTTTTACCATCGACCGTAAAGGATGACCTTGACCTTTTACCACAATGTGTTTGTCAGAAACACAATGCCGCCTACTGCGCCGCTTTGATTTATTTAACAAAAGAGGGCCAAGATGGCCCTAGTTCGCTCACCTAAGAGGAGTCGATTCATTCAATCTTTACCAAATGTCAAACTTGACCTAGATATTGTCAAGACAAACATCCTGGTCAAGTTTCATCATTATTAATTTTCATCTGCGAGTCATGATCAATGTAACTATTCTTGAGTTATCATCTGGAAACCATTTTTCTAAGATGAGTCACCTTGACCTTGACAGCCATTGTGTGAATACGTTTTTTGGCACTGTGACCTTGACCTTTGACCTAGTGACCTAATAATCAATAGGGGTCATCTGCGAGTCATGATCAATATACCTATGAAGTTTCATGAACCAAGACATAAGCCTTCTTGAGTTATCATCCAGAAACCATTTTACTGTTTCAGGTCACCGTGACCTTGACCTTTGATCTAGTGACCTGAAAATCAATAGGGGTCATCTTCGAGTCATGATCAATGTACCTATGAAGTTTCATGATCCTATGCATAAGCGTTCTTGAGTTATCATCTTGAAACCATTTTACTATTTCGTGTTTCCGTGACCTTGACCTTTGACCTAGTAACCTGAAAATCAATAGGGGTCATCTACGAGTCATGATCAATGTACCTATGAAGTTTTATGATCCTAGGCCTAAGCGTTCTTGAGTTATCATCCGGAAACCATTTTACTATTTCGGGTCATCGTGACATTGACCTTTGACCTAGTGACCTGAAAATCAATAAGGGGTCATCTACTAGTTATGATTAATGTACCTATAAATTTTCATGATCCTAGGCCTAAGCGTTCTTGAGTTGTCATCCGGAAACCATTTTACTATTTCGGGTCATCGTGACCTTGACCTTTGACCTAGTGACCTGAAAATCAATAGGGGTTATCTGCGAGTCACGATCAATGTATCTATAAAGTTTCATGATCCTAGGCATAAGCATTCTTGAGTTATCATCAGGAAACCATTTTTCTGCTTTAGGTCACCGTGACCTTGACCTTTGACCTAGTGACCTGAAAATCATAAGGGGTCATCTGCGAGTCATGATCAATGTACTTATGAAGTTTGATGATCCTAGGCATACACGTTGCTGAGTTATCATCCGGAAACCATTTACTATTTCGGGTTACCGTGACCTTGACCTTTGACCTAGTCACCTGAAATTCAGTAGGGATCATCTGCGAGTCATGATCAATGTATCTATGAAGTTTCATGATCCTAGGCATAAGCGTTCTTGAGTTATCATCCGGAAACCATTTTACTCTTTCGGGTCACCGTGATCTTGACCTTTGACCTTATGACCTCAAAAGGGGGTCATCTGCGAGTCATGATCAATATATCTATGAAGTGTCATGATCCTAGGCATAAGCATTCTTGAGTTATCATCCGGAAACCATTTTACTATTTCGGGTCACCGTGACCTTGACCTCTGACCTAGTGATCTGAAAATCAATAAGGTTCATCTGCCAGTCATGATCAATGAACCTATGAAGTTTCATGATCCTTGGCATAAGCGTTCTTGAGTTATCATCCGGAAACCGTTTTAATATTTCGGATCACCGTGACCTTGACCTTTGACTTAGTGACCTCAAAATCAATAGTGGTCATCTGAGAGTCATGATCAATGTACACATGAAGTTTCATGATCCTAGGCATTAGCGTTCTTGAGTTATCGTCAGGAAACCATTTTACTATTGCGGGTTACCGTGATCTTGCTCTTTGACCTAGTAACCTCAAAATCAATATGGGTCATCTGCGAGTCATGATCAATGTACCTATGAAGTTTCCTGATCCTAGGCATAAGCATTCTTGAGTTATCATCCGGAAACCATCTGGTGGACGGACATACGGACCGACATGTGCAAAACAATATACCCTCTCTACTTCGAAGGGTGGCATAATAATACAGTAGAATGAACCAACAAGGGAGGCAACTTGTTATGTCACAATTTGGCAGTGTATAAAAAGTGGTACTTAATTATCTCGCTAAACATGGGTCTAAATTATGTTTAAAAGCTATTTTCTGATTGGATGAAACAGTCCGAAATCATCCAATAAATAAAGTCGAGATATTTATCTTGCGGAACATGCAATGCCATGCCGCATGCAAGCTATTTATAAAGTAAATATCGTAAATCAAAAAGTTTATAGGTTTTTTCGCGGTCATAGACAGTGTTCTTGGCTGAAAACGATGCAATATTACTTTTAAATCATTCATGCATTAGTTTTTAGCAAGAAAGAGGTAGAATATTAGTGTAAAACATATTTCTTTATATTTATGTCTGCTACAATTTATGCAAAACGAAAGAAAAGCTTGCATATTTCAAGTTTATCAGCCTTGAAATTACCTATTAATCAAGTGAGAATCGAAATTATTAAAATATAAACCAGTAATGTTCATTAACACCAAAATCTTTGGGCACAACCATCATAGCACAACCATCATATTTTTGGAAACCGTGACGTATTGTTTTTCAGAAACCGACGATCGGTAATTTCCATAACCATATGGAAAATTTCATCACTCACAAGTTTCGTTTCCAATGTTTTTCTCAAATATTCTACCACAAATTCCAATATACAAATGTATGACAGGTAATAATTCCTTGATTTTGGGGAGTGACACTGTCTATAAATGCTAAAAAAAAGCATAAAGGCTAAACGTAAGTGCATACAATATTGAAAAATAAATCATAATTTAAGTGTAGACAAGTGTTCGTTTTATCCGATATATTCATTCATCCACATTGCTCAGACACTCAATTATAATGGAAATTATTATGAATATCTGACCCCAAAAAATTGCATTATTTTTTTTATCTTTAAACTTCCATTTCATAAATGTTTTTTTCTGATAAACGTCGTCAATTATTAATTATATATAGATTTCTCTATAGTTTGAAAAAACATTTAGGCAAATATTTCTCATGTAAGATAAAATGCAAATAATAAATAAAATATTCCCTTTTAATCAGTATGTTGGTTTATCGGTCAATAACAATATCACTTTGAACATTGAATTATTTAAAAGTTATAACAAACATTATTCATAACACATATAACAGATTGATAGGAAGATATGAACAAATCAAGGTTGCTAGGTTGCCCGCCTAGAATGGTCCTGTTAGTATGGAAGTACTTGATATATAAATTTATTAGCCTGTCGGTGTTGTTAAGACATAAATACGACTATAAAGAGGCATTATGCTTCTTGAAAATAAAAGTAAACATCATTATATATGAATTTTCTGATCAAAAGTGTTATCTTTAGCGAATAGGGGAAATACATTTTCAAGAATAAACAATATAATTATAAATGTTTTGGCGAAGTGCATTATAGTATTATCATAGTACCAGTTTTGGTCTAAAAAACAGTAACATTTTTAAAATTTCATAACCCCTTGTTGCAAAAAAATAATCATGAAAAATAGAATTTTTAGAGTAACCTATTAAAATAAAATAAAAAATGCTTTATTAGACCCTAGATATTATTTTTGCAATCATTTTTCATCAATTACAAATTAAAAAAAAAATTGTTTCATGCTACTCATGGTACCAGTTGTTTGTCGAAAATTAATTACATTTTTTAAAAATGCGTTACCCCTTGTTGCCAAAAAATGCATAAAAAATATAATTTTCAAAGATATCCTTAAAAACAAAAAGAAAACGCCTTCTTAAACCTTAAATATTATTCCTTCAAGCATTTTACATCAATAATTATTTATGTTTGAAAAAATCATTGGTTCATGCTAAATACTGTTTGATATACTGTAAATAATGTAACTACACATCCAAGTAGTGAATCCATCAATCTATTGCAACCGAAACATCTGGTGTGCCAAGGCACCAGCCGAAGTCAAATGCCTTCTGACTTAGTGCATTTTACTATTAATATTTGTATGCATTTGTATATGTTTGAAAAAATGTATAATCTTAAATGACATCTTCTGACCATGCATGTCCTAGATTTCAAAATCCAGACCCTGGTCCGACACATTGGTAACATTAACGTTAAACTGTTACCAGGCTTCTGAATTTTATTAGCCAGGTCACAGGAAAAGGGCAGTCTAATCAGTATCCAATTAAACTATTTGCCATTGTCAGAAAACCGCTCTTAAGCAAACAGCTTTCAAGCAACTGCAGGCTGAACTGGATCTAAACTGGCCACAATCGCCTTAATGTCTCTTTTACTGGGATACAGTTCATTTAACTTAAAAGGGATCTTTTCACGTTTTGGTAAATTGACAAAAATTGAAAAAAGTTGTATCGGATTCGCAAATTTTCGTTCAAGTTATGTTATTTTTAGGAAACAGTATTACTGAACATTTACCATGGTCTAATATAGCCATTATATGCATCTTTTAACGATTAAAAAATTATAAAGCGTTTCAACGCGAAACGATTGACTAATTTGGAGAGTTATGTTGTTGTTGTTTAATTGTGTGAAACTATGAAGATAGCTTATATTAGGTATAAAATACGTCAACCATTTATACTTGGCAGAAAAGTCGAGCAGGCTTATGCGTTTGTACTCCAGGACTAAGGGGGTCACTGGTTCAAGCCCTGCGGCGGACTACTTTTTTTAAAAGAATTTTATTCTGGATTTTTAACTGGAGCTTTTAAGATCCAATGTTTACATTTATCAATATAAAGCATTTAACGACTCACTTCAAAACAGGTAAAAATTTGTGAAATAGCTCCTTTAACATAATATCTACTCCTATAAATATGAGGTCGATATACATGGACTAAACGTAAATTTCGTCTAATTATTTGGACTATGATATCAACTACTTAAATAGAAAGAAGAAAGAATTCATACAAACCAGTAATTTGAGGAAAGAGTTTGTAATCAATGTTGTATTTCAGGACAGTTGGTGATATGCAAATCCCATATGAGCTGTTGATATCGGGTATCATAGCCATTCAATAAGTCGCAAAATGCTCGAACAAAATTTATAAAGCAAAATGTGACTTAAATTGATAACTAAAAATACCAGTATCATCAGTATGCCAGTTTTGCCTTTTCAATCTGTCGAGATCCAGAAAGTGCTTCATTTCACATTGAATATATCCTTCAAATTCCATTTATTGTTGCATTACTAAATAGCGAAACAAGCCGATTTAAGCTGTAAGAAAGTTTTGACACGAGTTTTATCAAGTCTCTCATGGGCGAAGCCATTGTTGTAGAAAGTGATCCATTCACATCGAAGATATCCTTCGAATTCCATCCATTGTTGTCATTAGCGGAGATTTAGTGAATAAATAATTAATATATCATAAATGACAGCTTCTAAATAGCGAAACAAGCCAATTTATGCAGTAAGAAAGTTTTGAATCGAGACTCTCATGGGGGCGGCCATTGTTGAATGTTGAAAAACGAACGACAACTCTGCTAGGAGAATGTTATCAATGAAAATCAACGAGCAATCTCCTACGCAGTGGCGAATGCCCAAGGGAAGTAACTGAAATCGACCTGAAATCGAGTTATCTCAATCGGACTGGCTCGGTCTTTTACATAGGTCGCCATTGTGAAGATTTTTTTAATGGTTATCTTACATTAGACGATGCTGTTCCAGCATCGTCAAAAAGAAGAGACCGTTCATTTTCTGCCCTCAAGAGATGTTGTGTTCAAATTAAGAGGCCACTTTGATCCATAAATCATATCTGTTGTTAACAATCTTTAAGTAATTTTGAAAAAAGCAACAATCACAAGAGGCTAACTAAGTATTTTTTATATCATATCGACTTGTTTATTATCAAGAGGCAAACTGAACACAACGCAATATGTGTATAGTATTAAGATATCATGATGCTCGTAAATAAATGGTTCACAATAAGATATATGTGTTATTGTATCAACAGAAAAAAATAGTTTACCAACACAATATTGAGCAGCTTTCAGTGTGGCCTTATTTTTTCTCTTTATTGTCTTATTTTTGGATGACCTTTGAACCTTAAGGTTAAGGTATATTAAATTTGAAACCCTTTTTATGTAGATGTTTTAAAAAGATTCTTACAGTATTGTGGTAAATAAGAAGTAAACACGAAAGAAGTATTGTATTATCCTCTTTTTATACAAACCAAATATATTGACAAGTGAGTGACAAGAGCTTTAGTTTATTTTATTAACATAAAATTGTATTTCATGTCGTGCACAACAATAGATCAAACGCTTTTTGCCCTCATTATGATAACTGATATTGAAAAGTGAATCATGTGCAAAACGACTATATATCATTCTAAATACAAAAAATGAACAACTATCAGTGAAAGCGAAATGGTGTTCCAAACTCAATACTATAAATCATTAAGGTAGCGCACCTCTAATGGGCACATATCCAAATATAATCTAATTAATTATTTTCTTAATCAGCATCATTTCACTGAACTACATGCAAATTTGTAGGTAGGCTTTCCATGCTTTTTAAAAAAATATACCCATTGTCCAGTTTATTTTCACCCATGGGGTAAATAAAAGTTCCATAAGTCATTCAAATTTCCAAATATGGGCATGCAGTTGGTGTTTACAGATGCAGTAAAGGTGTTTAAAGTTTAAACAAGATGAAATAAGTATTCTTTTACAGACATTTATTCTTTACAAATTTTTATCTATGGAAGAGCGCCATGAAATGAAAGTTATTTCAGCCAAGCAAAAATTGAGTCGGTTAAAAACAAAGTGTCATAAAATTCAAAATAGTATCATTTAAGTTATATTTTAAACGTAGTTTTTATAGAAACACTATATACAGCAAAATACCAAGAAATAGACAGATTTACCGTTTACTTTTTGAAATAAAAATAAAAAGGCAACATGCATCATTCGTATTTTCAGCAGTTAATCACCCAATTTAGCTATAACGTTGTTTATATTTTAAAACGTGAAGGATATGCATAAAAATTTCAACATATTTAACAATAAACATAGCATATATGCTATATTTAATCAAATTACGTTAGAAAAGGAATAAAACGCGTCGCAAAAAGTATGCGATGTCGGCAGGATTCGAACCTGCGCGGGAGATCCCAAAAGATTTGCAGTCCATCGCCTTTACCACTCGGCCACTACAACTTCACATTTGTGCTAGCTTAAATTACATATCCATAAGTAAACAGGTAAAAAGGCTCGTCGATCTTTGAAGAAATCGAATTTTTTCAGATGATATTTTGATCAAAGTCAATATTTATTGTGAAAATAATGTATTCTAAAGGAATTACGTAAACATATATCAAAATTCGAAGTTTGAAATAAATAAAATGCATCTCTCGGAAATAACCGATCTTTGAAGATCGGCAATGATTGTAAAATAAATCGCAGGAAATCATTAGGGGTGCGCTACCTTAAGAGGAATGGAATTGCATATTTGAACCATTTTAAAGACCAATGATGTTAAGATTCAGTGGTTCCAATACATAATAATCCACAGGATGCTTGGACCAAATAGTCTTCTGAATAAAAATGAAAATAACTGATGGTAAATTATGTTTAAATTGCAAACAAAATGAAGAAACGTAAGAACATTTATTCTGGGAATGTCAAATATCTAAAGCAATTATTGACGGAATGTTATCAGGACAAACCTTTCCGTTCATAAAAAAGACAATTTTTCTACTTGGATATTTTACAAAGTCTACTAGAACAATAAATAAAGTTTTTTTGTATATAAAGCTTTACTTCTACAAGTGTAAAATGAGTTAAAGAATCCCAAGTATAACAGGAGTCAATACATACATTAAGCATAATTATATTAACTTAAGCAAAATATCAATATTTTTTTTTTAAATCCTTTGAAGTCGATTGGGAGTTGTTCAGTGCGATTGTCTCGCTCCTTTATATTTAAATTTGATGATTGTTGTTCTTTTTTTGCAACCTCTTACAAATTATGCCATTGAGTTGTATTTTATGGATAACTTTATATGTGTTGCATATGCATCTCTTTTATCTCAAATTGTTGTAGTCTTTATAACTGGTTACAAATACTACTTATACCGTACCGTTACTTACAGGAAAATGTCTTGATATGTAATTTTTGTGTCTGTTCTTGATATATCATTTTTTATTTGTTAGCGCAATTAATACATACTTTCATTATGGAAATGTAATCTATTTTTTTCTTTTGTACTTGTCATGATTTTGTTGTTGTTATATATATTTATAAATCTCATACAGAGAATACATATACTTTTTTTTAGTTATTTACACTTTTTATAACGGTTTTCTCAATTGTGTGGCTGATTTTGTTCTTCACGGCTTATTGGTGAGATGACGTTCAAGGTCCAACACTGGTGACTCCTGGCTCAATCAAACTACTAAAAATATCAAATTGTTTCTAGTAATTCCTTAAAAAGGAAATAATTAGAATTTACTACACATGATTTTCGCAACATACATAAATAATACACATTTTCTTGTTCGTTCACTACCTTTGAATGGTCGATAAGTCTTCGATAACTTATTATCACTAGCCTCTATTTGTTTTATTTTACAATTCATATTTTATAAATCAAAGTAAAGCAAAATCATTTAATGAATGTTCACCCGCTTCCACTTCTGAGTACTCAGGGTATGTATCAAAATATTGATCCATAATTTAATATTGCTAATATAGCGGTTACTCCTCTTTGTTCCTTTTTTATAATAATGTCGTGAACATACTAACTAGTAGCGCGCAAAATGTTTCATAATGTTATATACAACCAATTATTATATTATTATTATTATGTGTTTCTTAATATTATTGTATGTTATTATTTGCAGCTTTTGGTTTCAGAACAGAAAACCGCGAGTTATGTAATTATATTGGTATTCATTGAGTTACGTTTTATGAAAATGACGATGCTATTTTAATACATACATTATAGAATTCGCAGATTTAAAATATCCGACTTTGTGCTAGTTCCAAATTGCGAATAAAGGCATTTTGGAAACATCAGAGTATTCCAACGATATTTTACGTACATGGGGAGCTATAGGCGATTTTCTCAAGCAGAAACATCTGTTTTCCTGCATTATGTTTACATTCGTTCAAACAAATCGCAAACATATATCCTTGGTATTATATAATTCTGGCAATTTAATCCGTAACACGCAAGCCATGTGATAATGTATTGGAAGATATCCATGCACAGTTGGTTTACGTTTGTCTAAAATCTAATATTTGTGATTAAAGTCAGGAAGCCAACATAGTATTATATAACATGCCACGCTTAAATCTTCATTTGAAACTATATTAAAACTACAAATGACGAAGTCTGCACATGATAACAATATATTATTTTGAAGATTGCTAACCCATTACATGTATAATGACCTACATAAGTATGTGATCGTAATTTTGATTATTTAAAAACAACTTTAATACTACTGTTAACAATTATATTCAAAAACATGTTCTGAATACTCTACTCTTTTCAACATAGAATGATTTAAATAACAAAATATTAACATACCTGTCAATATTACAGAGTCACATACAATGTCTTTATAACAATAATACGCATTCCCAGCTGTGTTTAAATATTGAATACATGAGGTTGATTTGAACAGCAGCACACGAAGTTCCGCTTGATTTATTGTTTGTAAAACTGTAGTGAATTTTACTTCCGTTTCTGGTGTGTTTATATTTAAATCGTTCCGATGAAATAGCACATACAGTTTGTCCCAAACTTTAAACTAGAGATTTCATAAATTTCATAACATATTTCATGCGGTCTTCTATTATTAAGAGTGCTTGCTTAGTAATTCATCATGTAGTTACTATTAAGTGACCATGCTCTCTTCTTGTTTCTCCTCTTTTGTAAAAGCAGCGTTAAATATAGAAAAAAACACACACACACATAAAAGGCGAAATTTCAGTTCAGGAAATTAATGTAAAAAGTACTTAAGTCGAGGTGTATCACATCAAAATATATACTTCAAACAACGATTATATTTAGCTACAATCATACATGGACACATTCTTAGGATTGGACATATGCTAGCCCCACTTAATTCCCAGTTTGAATTCGGTGGCTTGCATTTTAAAATCTGACTGGTTTTGTCGCTACTTGTTTAAAAGTGTAAGCCATTTTTTTTTAATTGTCACACAACAGGGCAATAACTTTAACAAATAAGGGCGGCGAGGAGGGGACCCTAAAGATGAAGTTTGTTTGATTTTCTAACAAGTATTAAATCGCGTTGAAAACTGTTTGCGGGATTCTTTGTATGAATACATTAATGTACACATATCACATATCAACATATAAACAATTACCAAATAAACATACAATACAATTACAGCAGATTATTGATAGCGTAAACAATGAAACTCCAGAAACTATATCATGAGAAAATGTGCTGTTTCTTTTCAACTACATTTATAACAGCACATCAACTATAAACGTACAATTCTTTCAACTGTGATCACCACCTTGAAAAAATCAATGTCTAGCATTTGGGATTCAATTCGGTTTGAGGGCAAGTAGAACCTTACACTTATCCCTGCATTATTGACAAAGCATATTGGCATATAAAACAAGCGTCGTAAGTATCGGAAATCTATATAACAAATATTTATAAATATTTATTCAGAAATCGTGAAGAACAACATGGGCCACAAATATGTCTAAACATAAGTTGTTTGTAGCAAACGTTTGAAACAACTTGTATTTTAAATATTCTATAAATATAAACCAACTATCATTTTAATATAAGCTTTCATATTTTTACGTAAGCAAATTATAGGAAGCCAGACGGACTCATATGCATAGACCGTGTTTGTCTGGTCATACAGAAGTGTCAACTGATGCAACTATTTAACATGTCAGATATCCGGACATACTTGAATTGGCTGCCAGGTAACGAAACGAAATATATAAAATACAGGAAACAACATGCAACACGACATTTAACTAAAACAAGGGCTTTCTCAAGACAACGCGCCAAACTATTTCTCCGCTTTGACAGTGGTATTGATATCCTCTTTCTGTCATTAATTAAATTGTAAGGGTGTCACGGTACTCCGTGGGACGGTATATCGTAATAGTCTCCCCTCGGTACGGTTCACGATACGCTTCCGAGTCCGTACGGTACGGCTTTTTCCATGACGCATTCGAGGAAAGTAACTGTAATTCGCCCTAAAAATGGCGGAAGTTGAATTGAAATCACCTCCAGCGAGCTTCTAATAAAAAATATGGAAGCATTTTGTGTTATCAGTAAGAAAGTGGTAGGCGTTTATTTCGTATAAACATTTGCTTACATCACGACTTTAGTCGTTACGAATTTCTTAAGCAGGAGCTGTAATTTTGTGATTCCGCTGAGAATTTCGCAAATTCTTTGAAACCATTAAAATTAAATTTCAACCACTCAAAAATGTGCTGTGTCGCCTACGTCACGAAACAAAGTGCAATATTTCACTGGTTCTACGAATTGCGCTTGGAGTTTTTTACGGCACAAGCAAAGATAGCCAGTTTGACTAGTTGGTAAAAACGTTTTATTTTTAACTTAAATAATCTATCGAAGTAAAAGAAACATAAAGCAGTCCGTATTTTTTAAACATATTAATAATTTCGTGTTCATATTTAATCAAAGTTTTAGATTTGTAAATAATAATAACTAATTGTCAATTCGTGTACATTATAATATATGGTATTTTGTATATTGTACGACACATACGTAGAAGTCTTAAATAAAATTGAAAAATGGTTTTAAATAGTTTGTATGTTGATTCCATCTGACGATACGTATCGCGATACGTATTGTATCGTACACACTGTACCGCATATACGTATCGTATCGTAAGGTGAGCGTATCGTGACACCCTTATTAAATTGACCACAAATACATATTGGAAGTTTACTATTTGTGGTAGCATTATTGAATGTGTAACCTTAAATACTATTTAAATTTCAAATAACAAAAAGAAACGTTACAATTCCAAGAAAGTTTTCACCTGTACACAAATTGATTTTGTTTAACTTAATTAACTATGCGAGCAAAGTCTGTATATAACCCTGACGATAATATTATGCAGACCTCAACGCCTATATCAGGGCAAACAAATGGGTGAGCATATGCAATAGTAAGTCGATAGCATGACAGCACAAGATTATATCAAATGACTCGATTAAAATATCATTTAAAACTCTTTAACAATGATGAAGATAATAGCCTGCATGCTTATGGAATTTGTTTGAAAAGTGTTGACGACTTAAATGACGCATACTTTCAGAAATTGACCCTTTTTGCTTAAGATTATAAGCATTAAACGAATGATATAAACTCACATACCTGTGAATACTGAAGCGCAACCGATGATTTATTAATGGTTATAATACACTCACAGTTAAGTTTGAATATTTAAATTACGCTTGATGTCATACAAGCAAAAGATGTCGCAATTGTAAAGCAGTCAAATCAACTTCCGCATAATATGGTGTTATCATTTTAAACGCACAGATAAACACACAATTAAGCAAGCATATTTGATTTCGTCTTAAAGCTCGTCAACATTACTAATATGTGTCGTTCTTCAGTAGTGAGTCTAAGAGGGTTTGCTTAATTGTTTAGTTTGTTATACTAGTTGTAATCACGGGCTCGTTTTATTCCATTTCTTAAATCGTCGTTTATTCCCGTTTAAATTTGGAGCCCAAATCATGTTGGTGTTCCGATATGGTAGCCCGCGATTAAAATGATTAACTTTTGTGTGTGTGGTCCAGTACATGCTTTACAGCCTGGTAAAATAACCATCAATTAATCCGTTACAATATTGTAAACATAAAGCCAGTATTGAAATGTTGCATACGTTATTCAAGGCCAAACGCTCATCGTCAACACAATGCATACATATTTCTTATACTTGATTTCATTTCATATACCTCATATATCTTTGACTTCCTTAATGGTACCTTTCAGTTCTCTACATGGTTTACACAATTACTTCCTACTTTGTTCCTTCTTACTGTAAATTGTGTGGTTTTGTGTCCTCACCATGTGTTGCAGTATTTATTATTTTATTAAACACATGTTGCATGATTATTGTTCATTTTGATTATTTGTCGAAACTTTATTCGAATGCATGAACAAGACTGCGTATTAAATAAATGTATACATGCCATATATAAACGATACGTACACACATATATTTATTGTATTATTTGTATTAAGATTTGTCGAAAACAACATGATTTCCGACACACCAGTAAGAGTTATCATATTTATTTTCAGTTTGGAATTCCATAGAATAAGATAACTTATTTTTCTGTGGTAAGATGATGATGATGATGATGATAATGGTAACTATAACGATGATGGTAATTATTATCATGGCGGTACTAGTTGTGATAATGATTTCGATGATAATTAACGTAATCATGATGCTCGTGGTTGTGATGAATGTGGGGGAGTTATAAGTAATGACAATGATGACGAGGTTAGTGAATGTGGTGGTAACGATAACAGATGATAAATGTTGATCATGATGATGATGATAATGATGATAAATATTTTTCACAGGTTTTTAAAATTGTTTTTGTGAATATATTATCATAAATTATGTATACTTCTATAAGCGGTATGTCTGCATTGATAAAGACATAAGTTACAGATTATTAGCAAATAAAGATGATCCGAAAGTTATACATACTTGGCAGTTAAGACATTCATGTCTTTATGTTTCTACAACTTACACATAGCAATTATGTAAATATCAGACTCGTACATAAACATATGAACTGTTTTCGAAAAATGTATTTTAGTTGAGTTGTTTGCGAAGAGTCGTATCAAACAAGAGGTACCATGTGTGTGTAATATTAATGTTAAAATTATTTAGTACAAAACTTTGGGCATTTTTTTTTGCAGCCAAAATAAAATTTATTTTATACCCAGTAAAACTGTTTTTGGTTTTACTGAATAACTATAAGTGAAAAAGCTGACCGATTGATAATAATGGCGTGTACACCGTACGTGTTTACATAAAAATATTGTATAGCTACTACGGGAACAGAAATAATTCAATTTACTGTTGAAAATAGTAATTTTTTCAAACTGTTAAATGCAATATGTTATGATGCAGGTTAGTTCTTGCCTATTATTAATTTCATCACTTTGTTCTTTAGGTATGGTATGCACGGTCATAAGATGCTACTTTGACTGAGCGTGTAGCCCATGTCAAATAGCTTAAATTACATAACTATCAATACATGCATTGCAATACATAACAGATTAGAATAATACTTATTATAACGTGACGATAGTTGATGAGCGTATAGACGTATCATTTTCTAATTGATGCGTCATTTCAATAATAATGTATGTCCATTACACAGGTATAATTTTACGACATTGCCTGTGTATTTAAACCACAACACTATTACTATAAAAACATATTTGTTCGCATGTATCTATAAACCGATGTCATACGTGTGTTCTTCATTTGCAGTCTGTTCTGGCGATTCCGAAAAACGATCGCTCGTGATCTGGTAGTCAGTATGTGTTCTTACAACAGTTGTAGAGCACTCCTTCGTGCCATCGCTCACTATTAAAGATAAAACACTTTATTTATATTCGGTCATATTACCACATATCCTGATTTCATGTCCATGGTAACAGCATATTAATACTAATTTACTATTTAGACTGTATTGTAAGATTCCTTTAATATGAAATTTAGTTGACTGATTGATGAAAAACGATCAATGTACACATTTAAGAAAGCTATAAACTAAATGTTCTTACAATTCATATGTAAGCCGTCATATGTATGTTCAGGGCGATCTTCACGTGTTTCTCTTACGACATTATCGTACAATGGCATTCGATTCCTGAAACATAACCGCCACATAGACCTGTTATTCTAATATCAGTCAAATTATGACTCAGATTTAAAAAGAAATAGAAAATACTCACTTGGTTATACAAATTCAACGTCCTTTAAAAAGCCTGCGTTTGCAAAAGTTGGTTTAAAAGTATGCGTTGACCGGTGTGCGAAATATTTTATGCCTGGTAGGTACATTACCTTTGCCGAACGAATATTCTAACGACCACCATAATAGCAACAACAGCTACAGCTGCAACTCCACCTCCTATTGCGGTTGCTGGTACTGTATCTTTAGTTTTGTCTAACTTGAGAGCTATAAACACAGTTACAGTTCTTGGTACGCTTACCAAATGGGTTTCAAACACAAAATGATGCATACATTTTCATGTTACAGTTGGAATAATGTTCGTTTTAAATAACGTATTCTATTGTTTTTTTGTAAGTTTAAAACTAAAACAAAATGTGTTCATCATGAAATATAAATTAATACCATACAATGAATAAAGCATATTTAATAAAAACTATTCTCACTTTCCACACATCCTTCTCCAACAAAGCCTTCATTACGGCCGTACAGACACAAACCTATTGCACGTGAACATCGTGTTCCGTTACTTCCATTGGCACAATTGGTAGGGCATGACTGCTCACAGGATGGACCATACAAATCAGGAATGCACCCGCTTTTGCAAGTTCCATTCATATGACATTATTCATTAAGACACGTGTTACTACATGGTACATCACACTTGGCACCGAAAACACCTGTCGATGAGCAAGTCAAACAATCTCTACTGCCCTGGTTGCATACTGTACAATTTTCACTGCAACTGCGGTCGCATCGTGAATTCCAGTGTCCATCTTTGCAACCCTTTTCACAATGTACGTTATAGCTATTACATTGACCTTCAACACACAAACTTGAACATTTAGCACATGTACGGTTTGTTGAAGGATAATATCCATTTTTACAGCTTTTACAAAAACATGACTGAATATTATTACCACTACACACAGAACAGTTCATGTCGATCTGTGTACATGACAAATCACACTTGGGTCCGAACAAGCCATCTTCACATCCGTATGTACACTGATCAGCTGATGTGTATGCGCCATGTTAACAGTTACTATTGCACGGACAACAAGTAGATCCGTCTAAATAGTAAGTAGAATTCGCACAAGATATGCACTCAGAAGACGCACACTGACTATCTTAACACTGACATTGACTATCTGGCTTCGAAAATACGCCTTTGCAAGATACACATTTGCCAACATTATCACATGCCAAGCAGTTTTCAGGACATTTTATCTGACATGTTGTCCCGGAATATCCGTTCTTGCACTCAGTAAGTTACTCTGCGAGATGCACGTTTTGCAATTTACAGGGCATGTTTTGTTACATATAGATTTATAAAACCCATCTTTACAAATGTGACATTCGGTCAGGGATGTACATGTATTACAGTGTGTAGGACATTGTAGCTCACACATCCATCCAAATATGCCTGGTAGGCAGCAATTTTCACCCGAGTATCCTTGTTTACACCCAATTGTACATACGGCATTGATCTGGCGACACAAATTTTAAAGACATCCTTCAGAGCAATTTTGACTGCAGTCTTTGTCACGATACCCATCCATGCACAATGAGCGGCACTCACCGGAATGTTCGTAGCAATATCTATCCACACAGCCAACACCACATATTTGGCACGCATTCTCATAAAAAAATCCAGATTTACATTCCAAACATGTGTCTAAGTCCGTACATGATTTGCAATTATATCTACATGATAAATCACACCGCCTACCATAATATCCCATTTTACATTCATTGCAATTTGACAAATCTGTGCAGGATATACATCTTTCACTGCATTGATAACAACCCCCATTATATCCGTAATAACCCTTGAGACACGTGTCGCATTTGCTACCAGTATATCCTGGTTTACAAGAATTGCAATCGTCCCAGGTTGTGCATGATATGCAGTTGACCCTGCATTGGGCACAATATTCGTACCATTGGCTACCACTTCGGTAATTGGCCAAATAAAATCCATCATTGCAATCGGTGCATTGCCCGTTATTACAATACCGACAGTTGGAAATGCATTGTGATGTGCAGAGATCTAAAACATAAATAATATATTCTTAAAAAATACATCGATTTTCAGATGGGTATACACGCATTAACACATTGGCGTTAATGTATCAACTAAAATGAAAATATATTGTACCTACCTTACATGTAAACTGCTATTACATAGTTTATTAGATATAAAGTCTTCATACTTTGTCACTAGATGTTTTCTGGAAAGTAAACAATATAAAAACAATTTAGATTTTTATAAGCTGAATTATTAACAATATCAAATAAAAGTCTGAACATTATTTTTATTTTGCCACCATTTATCAACATAAACAAGACAATGATACACTATTGTATCGAAAATGTTTCTATTTTGAATTCATATTAAAACACTCACCCCCTGCTAGTGATTTGCGTCATTTCAAAGTTTTGACTGTAAAAGTGTGATATTGTATGACATTTAACAACGTTTCACTTAAGGAGTATTTTATATAAATGATAACAATCTGCTCTGCTATAAGTTTAAATAAACACCATTGTTATACTTTAGCTAAAGCAATATAACCGTCTTTTGGGGGTATCTTAACTTTGAATTACAAAAGTGACGTAGTTAGATTTTCCTTTAACCCAAGGCAGTCTTGGGTGGTGGGTAGGATCTGATAATGCCACAATTGAATGTTTGGTCACCTAAAACGCCTCTTGTGCGTTTTGGATATTACCCGAATCATGTAATAACAAATCAAGTACCACTGAACATTTTTACGATACATGAACGTGTAATTAATATCCGTGGATTTTTATTATTATACAATAAAACGAGAGTAGGCACAAAGAAGTAACGATTGTGAAACGTAAACGATTACAGTGACACATTATCGTGTTTATTTCGAATGCATTCCAGTCGTTATTACGTATGTGTGCTTTAGTTGACAATTCATTAGCAAATACGCTTGAACCGAACTGGAATCAATATAACTGTCCTACGATGACTATTTACGCGGATGCATCTCCATATACGCCTCAAGGTCGTGAGAATGTAGTAAGAAATCAAAAGATCACTTAAATTACATCGTATCGCTTAATGACGAGTACTAAGAACGAGTTAAGATCGGGGTGGAGAGGCCCTGCACACTCGCCCAATACAGACATGACATTTATTTTACTGTAGGCTAGAATGTGAATACAAGCTACATCAAACAACTTTTAGGTTTTATCGGCGTTTTCGTTCATCTCTTTGCATTACATTGAACTAAAGCGTCTTGCACATTGAAAAGAACGGATGAACTGAAAACGTGATTAAATTTATGACTGACAAAGTTGAAATGCCATTAATAAGTGCATAATGAACTGACGGTGCCTTAATTTCTTTGATTATTTAGCAGCTGACATTGTTCTGTCTCACGATTTCCTAAGAATTTTATTAATTGTTGTTGTTCCGCAAATTTCAAGCGAGTCTGCTGCCTCATCGCGTCTCAGCGTTGCTAAGATTCTGTTTACGAAATAGAATACCTGCACATTTATGAATACTGTCTACTACTCAATGGCAAACATAACATAAAAAGTACATTGCGAACAAAACACATACCTATCGATAACACAGCGCGACATAAGACTTCTTATAAGCAATTACATATTTATGCATTCCGGGTAATATATAAATATTTTGAATGTGTTTGGGAATATTTCCCACTCGACAATTCACTTTTATAACAGCAGTGAATTTAATTTACCCATATGGGTGTGTATGTATTTAAATCGTAGGTATAACAAAGAGCATTTCGAAAGCATATTCGAACTTGTATAATTGCGTTCTCGCAATTCATTCGGTCTTCAATACATGCTCATTCGTTTCAGTTCTGTTTAAATCCCAGCGGACACACTGATAAAAAAAATAAGGAAATTGAATTTTGATGCATTGAGGGGAAATGTTAAAGTGTTGCGCGAAATATCTATTTATCGAGGATATTTTAACCTTAGCTCCATAAAATATGCTATTAGGATATCGTAAATTTTTTCAGGTACACTCTGGAATTGTTAAGTCTATTACGATTGGTTTAAAGGGGATTTATACGAAAATATTTTGTCAACGGTTTATAATATCTGTTCTGCTGATATAATGATATGAAAATATAAAACAACAGATACAACAATTGAATGTCTTACTTGATCGAATTAAGGGCACACAATGTTATTATTTACAGGAACGTCAGATTGTATTTGACTATTTTATTGTTATTTAAATGCTATAATTCCACCAACCAGTCTAGTATTTATTCTGTTTTAATTATTTCCCGAAATGTTGCACTTAAGAACGTTGATGGATTGATTTATTTATTTAAAATAAATTTTGAGTAGTGCTAACTTTTTTGGAATTAAAAAAATATGCATTCACCTATAGTGTTTTATCCGGTTTCATTAGGAAACACGAAGAGAAAACATTTAAGGACTTGGACACAGTTCAATTATTAAAAACTTTCAAAGTCCCAAATATGTGGTTCAAATGGTCTGATTCAGCTTGACAAAAGTAGTGTACAGAAGTGCACTATAATATCGGATGTAATGTGTTGTATGCTTCATGAGATGATATAGAAGTACATTTGGTCCATACATAATAGTTACATTTCAGTGTTAGTTGTCTTTATTTATATATGTACAGATCATTTGATGACAAGGTACTTTGCTGTTTAGACAATACATAAACTTGTACCACAAATAACTAAGTAGTATTGGATATTGTGTTCATCTTATGGATTGACATGTTCAATCCTTAGCCTAAGGGCATACACCATGTATACCGTCGGTTCTTTCCATGCAGATCATTCAGTTGAATTAACATTTGAATATATTGTTAGCATACTTGAATTTTAATATTTCATATCTGGCAAATGCTTTGCTTTTCTAAAAACAGATAAAAAAATACAAAAGAAATGTGTAGCGTAACAAATTAAATATTATATAAAATATAGTATACAAAATATAATACGAATTGGAAAATTATAAACAACAGAAATTCAATGTTATTAATGGGTCACGAAATTGGCAAAAATTCCCACAATAAGCAATATTTTACATACAAAGAGCCCAGCGTATTAATGAATTAACGGATACATGCTTCAGAACGATATCAGATGACCGATACAGATGGTAATTAGATATCGTCAAAATAGACCAGAATAACACACCAAGTTAATAACACATTGCTTATCTCGCTAATTAAACATGTCTTGGCAGACGGCAAATTGGATGTTGTATGATTTCATGTAAATAGCGGGCTTCCTTAATTGTCTATCGCACACTTCGCTTCTTTTGAGCACGTGGTTTTGCATTGTACACGTCACCAGTGGATGTTCCAATCTATATTAATACACAGTTCTTCAGTAGAGGGAAGTATAATCACGTACACGGCCGGACACTACGGCCACACAATTTGTTATTTTCATGGGGCCAATAGGCCGATACATTTAACTTTAAGTTAAGAATATTTTACGAACATTGGAAAACGTTGTGTTGAAATTAAATCAATAGAAATAAATCGTTATGAACATTGAACGGGACTTGAGTATGTTTATTATTGAGTGTCAAAGACTATGTCACAAATGACATGGCACAACATATGTGACATTCTACAACATATTTATTCTCGAAATGATAACATTGAAAGGTATTGATTGTAATGATGTGTGAATCCTTCCATTGTTGTACAAGTATCGTTTATATGTTGCTATTAGAATTTCATCTATATTTTTCTTTATTATGAAGGTAACTTGTTTCTGTTGAATCCAGTTACAATCCTGTAGATTGACTGATATGCCCTTAAAATAATGTATACTTCACATGTTTACAGTTGTCGTAATACGTGTAATTACTTACTCAACTTTTTTTTTCAATTTGTAGCAATATAAACTATGTAGTGTTTGCCCTTTAATGCGATGCATTTTTGCGCTATCTGTAGCATGCATTTTTCTTAATGTGTACCGTTATATAGTTTATAGAGGTGCAATCAACGTTTGACTACACGCATAGGCGTAGTGTGCCGTCCGCAAAGACAGTTTCCTCTATTGGCAGAAAAAGTTGTAGTAAAACGACGTGAGTTAATCAGAGGTTAAAGGACGATATTAGCCCGTTGCCTTTACGACAATTGTTAGAAGCATGTCCGACACATCAATCTAAACGCTTTCGACAATGTCAATTGCGTCGGTTGTGTTTATCTAGCGATCGTTTAAAACGCAAGGCCCTCTTTGTCGGAAACACTAGTTTGACTAAATCTCGACTTAAGGTCGATGAATCCAAGTTGCGAACGCGGCTTACACTTGTATGAAACCATTACCAGAGCGATATTTGTTTTTATAAATTGTATTTTCATAAGTCCGAATTTTTTCTTTTATCGTATTTGGTATTTTTCAAACATCAACTTTTGGAGAATTGATACAGTCTCTTGCTTATTTGTATTGTGTAGTAAAAATGATACGACAAGTGTGTTCGTATTGTTTAAAAATATAAGCCTTTAGAGTAATGTATATAGTTAGTTTGGAAAAGCTACGCTGTTCCTTAAGTCAGTTTTGTCGCAAACACACATTTAACAGTGTTTTGGCAAAAGCGCATGTATCATACTATTTAACGAAGTTAAAACAAGGCAGGTCACCCTATGTAAAATATAATTTATTATTTAGCCTTTACAAGATTTTTTGCTGGAAGTAAAACTATAAACATAATCATTCGATGGAAAAATAACCCAAGTAGCTGTAACATCCCAAACTTTTAATGGTATGCTCTAGCAGTCATTGTAGACTGAACTCAGTTGGCAAACGGTCTAACTTATTATGGGTCAGACAGTCAGCCGGTCAAAGTTTTTATTTTACAGTATACGTGGGCCCTCATTTCTGCTGTGTAACATAGTGCCAGAGCTCCGATATCTGTTTATGCGGAAGTCTCTGTCGCTAAGGTCATACGTTCGCTAGCCGGACTTGTTAAGCTGTACTATCGCAATTTCTTCAAACATACAATCTGACTTGATGTAATGGTCATCCCTGAATAGCGGTCGACTAGCTTTAGAGGTCAATCTGGGTTCGTTCCGACAAAAAATGTGTATGACTTATAAGTATTAGGGCATTTTGTTTCAGCGGCCAAATGCAGGTATATGCTACATCGAAGTTCTACATTTTCCAACTGTGTCAGGCGGTCACGAGGCAGTTATATTTTGGTGCAAAAAGTAAACACTCAAATCAACCTACGTTGTTTTTTCTTACCTCTGATGTCATAGTGTCTATTGTGTGTCTATTTTTTCGGCTGAATAATCTGATTGCGTTAATTGTTTATGGGATAACTGCGGCCAATTGCGCGAACACAAATAATTGGTTGTAAATAAGGTTTGTATTATACAAGGCGTATGGATTTCGCTTAAAGTGTACAGATCACAGATATTGTACAATATAACAATACTACAAGGCAACATACAATGAGAGTATTGCGCAAGTGTTTTTTTCCTGAATACCCAAATACGACAAAGGTACTGAGTACATATGGTCACTATTTTAAGTTCGACTGATGGACAAAATAACAATCTGCTACATCAAATGTGTTGCTGATCAACATACCGCGCACAGTGACATGTGGACAAAGCCAGTAATTCTCTCAATTTGATATGAAAAATGCGGTCTACAGGGAGAAAACAAAAAATAGGGTGCCGACAATGTTATTGTTTATGATTACTATGGAGAAATCTTTCAAACAGAGTAAGTCATAGTCTGTAAAACGGTTTAAGTAAGTATCGATATTTAGATGCCAGTGCGCTTTTAAAGCGCGGCGTAATATGTTGAATTTGTTGTGAGCGAATATGTGTTCACGTGGTGTAACTGTTTTAGTGGAGATGAGTATATGTTCTTTTAAGCAATTTTTGCGTGATGTGATATGCTGTTATCATTAAAAATGACTGTATGTGGATTGCCACATAGAGGTAATATAACAATTTACTCATTACAGGTCAATTCGAAAAGTGTGTGTGGTGTTTAAATTACAATGCTGTTTATGCTAGATGTTTGTGTACAAATAAGTTTTGCTAAGCTTCTATCTTTAAATGAGAATGATTCTAGTATTTGAACAACCATGTAGGCAATGGTAACCCACGTAAGCAGCCTGTCTGCAACGGACAATTTGACCACTTCCATTGGATTGCCGATGTACACAGGTGAATGTTTTAAATTTAACAGATAATCGCGCTGGTTACACATTGGGAAATTTCAGTTACATATAATCGCAAAGTTAAACTTTTGATTATTTTTGTATTTATAATTTGTTTTATAGATGAGAATGTATCTTACTTGATGTTATTTCAATATCGTTCAACCTAAATAAAAGTAAAGCGTAATGCAAAACACAAACTAATATCGAAATGCATGTTATTGTTCAGGCGTTTCAGGATAATTGAAGCTAAACCTGGTCTATACTGAACTGAACACACCTGCAAGAGTTTATTGCGTGGTATCTGATGATTGTTTTTGTGAAATTATTTCATTTTTAGTAATAATAATAATAATAATAATAATTGTAGCAGGATTCGTTATATTGAGAACTTAATACTGCTTTGCTATATGAGCTAGCTTCAATAGCGACCGGTAGTGTCCGCCTGATTCGGAACTGGGAGGTTCCAGGTTCAATTACCGATTGTGGCCAAGGATTTTTTCTGGCTGGGTTACATTGGCGCCTAACGTGAAAAACCCCAACCATGCTTGTCAGACGTCCCACTGATATCATGGCAATAGGAAATTCGTTTAAGAATTTCACAATTGTAGCGGGTGTATGTAGCAGGGTTCAGTATAAGGAGAACTTAAACTGCCTTGCTATATGAGCTAGCTTTAATAGCGACGTGGTAGAGTGTCTGCCTGATTTGGGACCGGGAGGTCCCGGGTTTAATCCCCATTGTGGTCAGGGATTACACAATAATAATATTAATAATAAAAATAACAATAATAATATCGTAAATAATAACAACCTCAAATATTCAAAACGATATAAGTATTAAAACAATCGACAGGGATGGAAATTAACGATTGCCCGTTCGCCAGGGGCGAGTAATTTTTACGTCGGGCAAATGAATCTCAAAAGCCGGTAGTCCGTCCGGACGAATAGCTTTTTAAAAAGGCCGTTCTGAACAATCGATACATTGCGCGGTATTTCTCAATAACATTTACCCCTCTGGTGTGAAATGGTCTCAGCCAATTAGATCGCGCCGTTCAAAACATCGAATACCCATAAAGTTGACAGCGTCTGACGTCACGATTTACTACTACTACGATGTTTTCTACAATCGATACATTGCGCGGTATTTATCAATACATTTTCCCCTCTGGCGTGAAATTGTCTCAGCCAATTAAATCGTGCCGTTCAAAACATTGAATACCCATAAAGTTGACAGCGTCTGACGTCACCATTTACTACTACTACGATGTTTACTACGCTGTAAACTTTCTGTTCGAAATGGCTGCTTCGTAATAAATTTCAATATGTGGCAGTTCATTCAAGGCGTTTCTCAGCCTGGAAAAAACCGTCCTACTGAAAAACGCAAGTATAATCATGATTATGATCAAAATAAACTTAAGCGAGAATTTCAGTTAGGGTGGTTGAAAACTAGGCCTTGGTTGACAAATGATCACGAAAGCGGCATGAAATGCACATATTGTATTGAACAAGTCATGCAAAATTCTTTTGTAACGGGTTGCTCCTCATTGAAAATCGACAGCATTAAGAAGCACGAACAATCTGATGGGCACAAGCGTGCCGCGGCTATTGCGTTAGCAAAGAGCAAGCCAAATTACAATTCTCAAGCTGCAAAAACTCTACAAACATTAAATGCTCAAGTTTTCAATTAACTTTGTAACATGTTCAGAACCTGTCATGCGTTGGTAGTGAACAACAGGCCATTATCTGACTTTGAGTGGATGTGTAAATTAGATGACATGAAAGGGATGCAGCTAGGCGAAACCTATAGAAATGAAAAATCTGCTCAAGTTTTTGTGAATGCGATTGCTACAACTGTATTTGATAGAATCTCAACAGAAATTTCAAAAAGTAACTTCTTATGCTCAATAGGGGACGGCAGCACGGATGCTGCTATTCAGGAACAAGAACTCTGGTACTTAAGAACTGCTACTGCTGGTACAATTGTAACATATTTTTTAGGAGTGCATAAACCAGAAAAAACAGATGCGTCAAGTCTTGTTGGTGGAATAAGGCATTTAGTAAGCACAAACATGTCGTTAGAATGGGATGATGTTTCCTCTAAGCTGGTGGCTCTATCATGCGATGGAGCAAGTGTCATGTTAGGATGCAAAGCAGGAGTTGGGGCACTTCTTCAAAAAGAACAGCCATCATTGATTAAAATCCACTGTATGGCCCATCGACTTGAACTTTCTCTCAAGGACATGGCAAAGTCTACTAAATTGTATGTGAAAACTGTTGACACACTACTGCTGGGCCTTTATTTGTTTTACCATTATAGCAGTTTGAATAGATCAATGTTGAACAGGAGTTATGAAGCTTTGAAGACAACTGGTGATGGCCCATTGCTAATGCCTGTGCGTGTTGGAGGAACTCGATGGATAGCACACACCTTGCGAGCAGTGACTAACATAATTGCAGCTAACAAGTTTATAGTTGCACATCTTCAGCAGGTAATAAAGGGGTGAATGTAAGATAAACTCATATACAAATGTTTATCTTTGAACCTGCAGAAAACATTATGTTAATGTTCTTAAGATACAAAATACATGTGTAAATAGTCGATGCACAATGATTATAATATACATTAAATTTTAAGCAGCACATTTTAAATATAGAATAACGAGTTTCAGTGTATTAAAATTCTCTCTTATCCAGCTGATCGAGACGTCTGAGAAAGTCAGCAGTGATGCGAAGGCTAAAGCTCGAGCTTTCCTCAAGCTATTGCAGTCCAGAAGCGTTGCGTACTTCTTGTACCACCTGCTGGATGTCCTTACTCCCTTGAGCCTGATGTCGAAGATGCTCCAGAACAGACAGGCTGTCCTTGGGGTTCAGCATGCAGAACTCTCTTCAACTATTGATGCCATCAACGAGTACACAGACAGGTAATTTAACTTAACTTTAATTTAACTTTTTTGTGTAAACAAGTAATTTAAAACGTGTCAGCATATATCTTAAATGTATTAAAACAAAGTTGATATTCACTCTTTACATTGATGGTCCTAATCTGAGGAAGGTACAATCACAGGATCATGTTTTCAATGATTTGAAGGGTTCTGATGATGAATTTGTATGTGCCAGAAAGCACATGACCCCACTCTTTTCCAAGTGTATAGAGAAACGGTTTTAGGAATTATGTAGTCCTGGTGTTGTTCATGCAACGATAATAGCTGATATAAGTGAATGGCCTAAATCATGGGAGAAGCTTAAAGGTGCAATGTTTAAAAAAATGGTTTCAGTTGAGTTTAATACTTTTGAAGATAAGTTATTGTTTGTTGTTGCTGTTGTAGTTGCTCCAAGTTTTAGGAGGATGAAATGTTCATTCTTTATATTGTTAACACATTATTTGCACTTTTATTTATAATTAATATCACAAATGGTTTTAAATATTTGAGTTGACCCAATCAAATTCATTTTAAGTTATTATAATCTTATAATTTAAAAATCAATCCTGTTCCATAATAAAACATAAAACAAATTAACACAGTCACAAGGAAGTAATGATTTTCCGCATGATGCTGCCTTGCGTTTTGTAAATTTTATTTATCAATAATAAAACATATTAATTTGGATAGTGTTTTAATAATTTTCAATTTCTACCCTTAAGACTATGGTGACCAGGAGCTTCAGGTGCTATTGCAGCATTTCAGCCCTACTCTAGTCAAGGCAGGAGTAAGACCTGCTGAGGCTGAAATGGAGTGGACAATGCTCAAGAAGTAAATCTTCAGGTGCCATTGAGTTTAAATCTTGTTGTCACTGATAACTAGGCAATTAGCAATGAAACAAAAAAATAATAAACATTACTTTTGATAGTTCTGCATTATTTATTTATTTTCTTCTATATTTAGTAATACATATTTAATAAATAATTTCTTCGAAATAAACTTGAATTAAAACAAAGGTACTAAATGCTAGCCAACAGCTATTTAGCGCAATGACAGTAGTTTTTACTGAATTAATTAAGTAAATTCTGGTTTAAATACTTTTCCAGAAAGATTTTTAATTTATGAAATATGAATTGCATCATTTATGTTTAACTTCAGCAACAAGCTGGCTGACTGGATCTCTGTGAATGATGTGATGGCACAAAAGTTCCCCAATATCTTACCTGTCATTGACCCCATCTTGTCCATATCACCCTCCAGTGCAGAAGCAGAGAGAGGGTTTACACAATTAAAGCTATTGAAAACGAGACTACGAACAAGAATTACCCAGCCAGTACTGAATAATCTCTTGTGCATCAAACTCGAGGTACCAGATGTAGAGCACTTTGACCCAACTGATGCGGTTCACAACTGGAACACTAGTGGGATTCGCATGAGGAGACCCATGTTTAAGGACAATAAGTCCAAGGAGCAAATACATACATACAATGTGGTCAACGTTTATGAAGTAGAAAATGAGACTGACAGTGAACTTGAATTTGACTTGGTGTCTAGCGACTCGTCAGATTCTGATTCGGATGAATCTGAGGTCTTTAATCGCCTGTTAAGCTTTAACGAACCTATGTAAATTATTAGTAGAGCTGCAACATTTCTTTTCATGTATTGACATATGTAACCAAATTTGTTTTCGTGAAATTCTCTTTTGATTTATGTATATCATGTGTCTGTGGCAGACTGTGAAAATTATTTACAGTACCTCAAAATATGGTGCAGTTAAAATTATTGCATTACAGCATGTATCAATACCTTCAAATAAAAGAACTTACTTAACAAGAAATCTTTGTGTTAATTACAGTGGTCTTGCCTAGTAGGGGTCAACATTAATCTAAAAATGTACATGTAAAAAGTGTGCGTTTGAGGTTTATGATCACATCGTAAGCTTTAACGAAATTGTCAGGTCATGAATAAGTTTAAACAATGTACACAATGTGAAAATTATGTCATTTTATTACCTAGCTGTCTGACCAAACATTGTACGTTCATTGAACTACAAAAATGTATATAAAGTATTAGGAAAGTTCTGGGCTCGTAGGTTTTTTGCTGGGCAACCTAATTTCAGAAGTTGGTTGCCCGTCGGGGCAACCAACCATATAAAGTTAGTTTCCATCCCTGATCGAGTTGGTCAGAGTCGAAAATAAATATCCCTGCTTTAAAAATACACATATGAGCACGGAAGTGACATCGACATTATTTCCTTTAATGAAATGTTGAAATATGTTTTGCATGCATTAGTGGTTCCTTAACTGTGTATTACATTTTGGTTAAATAAAATATGATAACACACACACACACACGCACGCACGCACACACACACACACGCACGCACGCACGCACGCACGCACGCACGCACAACACACACACACACACACACACACACACACACACACACACACACACACACACACACACACACACACACACACACACACACACACACACACACACACACACACCAACACACACCCGCACACACGTGCAATTTCATTCGTTTCGAAAAATACATAAAATTGAAAATGTTACATAAAGCCAAACAAACTCGTATTGACTTTACTTTTTATAGAGTCAAAAGAACCGACTAATATTTTCTCCCTTCATTTATAAAATAAATAAATTATTACGACTAATATTAATAAATTGAAAAACATTAACTTGCGAAGATATAGTAAAAGAACGAATAGACGCTGTTCGTTTTTAATATTGTGTAATACGATAGATTTTAGGGGCCTTTTCACAAATTTTTGGCATGTTGTGAAGTTTGTCATTAAATATTAATAAATGTAAACATTAGATATAAATAGCTCCAGAAAACAATCAAGAATAAAATTTAAAAAAGAAAAAAAAGATAACCCTCAGCAGGAACAACTGACCCCTGGAGTCCTGGAGTCCTGGAGTAAAAAGTCTATCACTTAGACCACTCGACCATCCTTCCGGTTACAAGAACAGACGTATTTTATACTTTATAAAAGCAATCCTCGTAGTTTCCCTCAATATAACGACAAAAGCAATCCTCGTAGTTTCCCTCAATATAACGACAACAACAGAACTCTCCAAATTATAAATTCGTTTCGCGTTGCAACGCTTTATTATTTTCGGGTTGTTAAATCGTCGAAAGATGCATATAATGGTAAATGTTTAGTATTAATGTCTTCTCACAAAAATCATAACTAAAACGAAAATTTTCGAACCTCAAACAACTTTTTTTCAATTTTGTCAATTTACCCAAACGTGAAAAGGCCCCTTTAATATAAAACTTACAAAATAACTCTATTACGTTACTAACTGCGTCAATGTAAATGATGGATGTAATTTCATTATGTATTTCTTAAATTTCATACTGCTTTATATGGTTAATAGTGATCGATGTAAGTTATCGTTTGCATGTATGTGGAACGCAATTATTCTCATAATAGGCATTAAATTTATAACTTAAGAGTAGTCTGACATATTTAAGCAGGACAAGGGCAATGTTTTATCCCAATAACAGAAGAGCACAACATTAAATAAAATTATATAAATTGCACACTTATTAAAGCGCACTAATACGTCAACTTGATTGTTTTAAAGATAACTAACTAGGCAAAATGTGAAATTGTGCACCTCGTTAATTTATTTGGCTTACTGAACTATTTAATTACGGTTAAATTTATACATTCGAAAACTGAATGTATTCATTAATATATTTTACAATTAAATGGTTTAAATAACTTATCACTACATTATATTCCAAAACGAAATTAACATACCCTTCAAAATCTCAGCACCTCCGTTCATAGGGAATCAGTACAATTGCTGGTTTCGTATTCATAGATCTATTCAAATGTAAAGAGCATAAAGCTAGGTTTTGTTCAAATACGCAAATATGAGCAGGTAATTCTACTTCCGCTGCTTCGTTAATGTTGAACTTAGATATACATAATCACAAAAACCAATATTACGATCACCGAAAAACCTTTGCCAAATGTAATACTAATCTTACGCGCAGTTAGCATTTTAAATCATGCGCGAATACGTTAGCTATTTACTTTAAAACCAAAAAAAGGTATCTTATAAAACGTCCTATATAATAGACTTATAATATATTTGAAATATTGCATTCAAATGTTTGCTTTGAATGAAGTAATGAGAGTACACACATAGACCAATTTATTTTACGCTATGTGACGCGATATTTACAAATGATTGGGAAAATTTCCCTAAATAGCCTTAATAGGGACTACTTGTGTTAATGTAAGACTTCACAATAGGTGTATATATGTCCCAACATATAATATAAAGAAATGAAACCCCAGTTGCTGGAGCAGTATTGCATCCTCATTATAAACAATTAGTTGGTCGTTTATTTAAGGCAAGCGACCAATTGCCAAAACAAAACAAAGCTGTGAAAAGATGGCAAATAATGAAAAGGCGACAATGCATTCAGGAAATTAAGCGAGTGTGTGTATTGAAGTACATAAAACCGGTGTTTATATCGCATACTCTAGCGTAGTAAAACACGTTCATAACCTGTTTTTAGTGAAGTTGCTACATTGTCAGTGAATACATTGAGATGTTACTTCATTTATTATGTCTGTATACATTAATCCAGACAATAATAATAATGATATCGGTAAGCAGCAAAATCAAAAATAAATATTGTCGTTATTATCATATCGCTCGTAAGCATAATGACTTTTGCCATCGTATTTTCACTTACCAATTTCTAAAAGTTTCTGCTGCTAGTCATGCAATCCTTTTATAAGTAACAAAATAGTACCCACGGTACATGTATTAGTAAACGGATGACGCTACGGCGTCAATACATATTTGTCGGACGTTAGAAATAACATTTGGTTGTTGCTTTTTAATTACAGCAAGAAGGTAAGCAACAGGGTGACAGAACGAGCCTTTCCAGTTAACAAAACATGGCGGTTTCAAGAACAGCATGATTTAAAAATCAAGGATTTTAACTAATGACTTAAAATGTGTTAAATAATTCATGTTAAACGTGTTTTTAATAAAGGCACACATGCAAGTATCGTTTAAAAACCTACATATATTTTTTATCATTTTTCCTTCGGTCCTTTATATGTGATGCGCTAATGCCAATTCATGCGATACTATTCATTATAGAAATAATGAGAGTTTTGTAATGCCACTATGAAATAACCAGTGATTAAGTTTTTTAATGCTGCTGACATGCCAGGAGTTGTATTCTTTTTTTAGTTCTTTATTTGTTCTCATGATGGCGTTTTAATATACGTCTTTAATATAGCAAGTAATGGAATATTGTTGATACGCTAGTATATGAACTCTTGTATATTTTGTAACGTGTATGCCACGAGCCCTACTCGACCTAGCTGTGAGTATATATAATAAATTGCTATAAATGTTGGAGTTCATAGTATTCATTGCTGTATATACACATTTCATTGAATAATTGCCTGTTGAAATTTTCATGTTTGAAAAATTCAGTTCATTTTCCTTTATTGTCCGAAAAAAAACCACATGTGTTCATTTTCAAATTTACGATGGTAAGTCAATTAACATAAACTCACAAAGAAAAAAAAATACACAAGGATTACAACATTAATTGTAAATACCGGGAAGCCATTATTATATTATGGGATTTTGTTAATGTTTGTATAAGAGGTTTTTACAGATCGAACCCAATTATTGTGGATTACTATATTGGTGAAGTATCGTTAACTCTATAACAAGGGACTGTAAACAGTCGAGTGAAAAATCTTGATTCAACCATTATTTAAAGTTTTAATTTGGAAATTATTGTATACAAGATTTGAAATATTTGTTCAGATTTTTACCAAAACTCAAACTACATTTGTACTACACACACTGAATTAATCGTTCGAGATTATAACGATTATAATGCTTATACCACTTGAAGCTCCAGCTAATTTATAGTGCATATAGGAGTTTATTAAAGACCGCGCTTGAACTGGCATTTGAAACTGTATTCAAATCGTGCGGATATTCGGTACTTCTCCGAATCAATATAATACAGAAAAACACGTTCATATTAAATTTCAGTTTAAGAGCATACACACTAATGTTTACTTGAATAGAATTTGAATCATATAAATTCTATTCTATATATGATTTGTTAAATATAAAGCAAGACGATGCGCATAAAAAAGCTAAACCATAATTTTGTGGAAAACATGCACATGTTGGTCTGTTTAGATAATAAGGATTTTTTTTAAATGTGCAAACCAATAATCCGTAAGATGGCGAACTATGATATGTGATATAACAGTTGATATAAGTTTATAAAAACAACGCTAACGTAAAATTAAAAAAATAGTGATACAGGCTTAACATACACATTACGAAGTTAAGAATATAAGTACAACACAACGTTGTATCAGGCATATATCAATGCGGTGATATGATACATATGATTATCGTGCACGAATAGTTGAGCCCATTGTGAGAATTGATCGTCGATAAACTCCGTTTAATTTTAGATCACAAATAATGATATGCAGTAAAAATTCCGATGCGGTGGCACGCGATTACAATGATAAGTGTCGAGTGGGATTTGCTGTATATCCTCGGAAAAAAGGATCATTCAGTCCATTATATAATTGTGAACATATAGTCAATATTCAAACGTTGCACGGTGAGCAGGACCCATAGCTCGCTCATAGCTCGTTCATCTGAGTTCTGTTATAAAATGTAGCTGTAGTCTATACGGTGTATTTGTACTACAAAGATATTGCCAGTTTTAACGAAATTCTCATGATTGGAATAAACTTGTCAAAGGATGACTAAACAATTTATTCCTTATACCAAATCATTCCGCGTTTGGTCTTCCATTTGAAGAGAATTACTTTTTATATATGTTAGTGAGCCCCTGGATGTGGCTAGCTAGAAGAATTAGATCACATGTTATAGAGACAACTAAACGATGTTAAATAACAAACATTACACATCTTGACCTAGTGATTTTAAAATAGACGATTGTTAAGGTTGCTTTCGCCAAACAAATCGATCTTAAATATGCAAAAACTTGGGCATAATCTTAATCGAAATGAATTAATAAAACACATTTAGTAACAACCAGACGATCATTTTAAATGCAGCTATCAAACTTCTGATTATTGAAAATTAAGAGATTTAGTGGTGTGCGCGTTAAAGTCTAGAGATATAAGCAGTAAACTACAACGATTTAAACATCTTTGAAAGAGGGTAAACCTATGAATATTATGGTAAGGTTTTATGAAAAGCGATTAAAGGGATCTTTTCACGCTTTGGTAAATTGACAAAATTGAAAAAAGTTGTTTCAGATTTGCAAATTTTCGTTTTAGTTATGATATTTGTGAGGAAACAGTAATACTGAACATTTACCATGGTCTAATATAGCCATTATATGCATCTTTTGACGATTTTAAAACCTAAAAATTATAAAGCGTTGCAACGCGAAACGATTGAAAACGATTGAATAATTTGGAGAGTTCTGTTTTTGTCGTTAAATTTTGTGAAACTACGAAGATTGCTTATATAACGTATAAAATACGTCTGATATGTGTACTCGGCGGAATAGCTCAGTAGGCTAAAGCGTTTTTACTTCAGGACTCTGGCAGGACTCCAGGGGTCACTGGTTCGAAACCTGGTCCGGGCAATGTTCTTTTCCTTTTTTAAATTTTATTCTTGATTTTTTACTGGAGCTTTTACGATCTAATGTTTACATTTATCAATATAAAGCATTTAATGAATAAGTTAAAAAAATGCCAAAATCTGTGAAAAGGCCCCTTTAAGAAGATGTCGTTTAACGACACTTGTTGACGAAAGACGCCTATAAGCCTTATGCTACAGTCGCTCACTATGAGTACTTTCAACGAGTTTCGATTGCAGCCTTGTTATTTTAAAGGGGCCTTTTCAGAGATTTTGGCATGTTTTGAAGTTTGTCATTAAATGCTTTATATTGATACATGTCAACATTAAATTTTAAAAGCTCCAGTAAAAAATCAAAAATAAAATTTAAAAAAGAAAAAAAAAGTAGCCCGCAGCAGGGCTCGGACCAGTGACCCCCGGAATCCTGAAGTAAAAGCGCATTGACATGTTTTGAAGTTTGTCATTAAATGCTTTATATTGATATATGTAAATATTAAATTCAAAAGCTCCAGTAAAAAATCAAAAATAAAATCTTAAAAAGGAAAAACAAGTAGCCCGCAGCAGGGCTCGAACCAGTGACCCCCGGAATCCTGAAGTAAAAACGCATAAGCCAACTAAGCTATCCTGTTAGAATACAGAAGATGCATATTTAATACCTTATATAAGCAACTTCGTAGTTTCACAAATTTAAACGACAACAACAGAACTCTCCAAATAATTCAATCGTTTCGCGTTGCAACGCTTTATAATTTTTAGGTTTTTAAATCGTCAAAAGATGCATGTTATGGCTCTATTAGACCATGGCAAATGTTCAGTAATACTGTTTCCTCACAAATATCATAACTAAACCGAAAATTTGCGAATCTGAAACAATTTGTTTCAATTTTGTCAATTTACCAAACCGTGAAAAGATCCCTTTAAAGGGACCTTTTCGCGTTCTGGTTAATAAACATAATTGAAAAAAAAATCAGATTCACGTTCTTTCGTTGCAGTTATAATAGTTGCGAGGAAACAGGAATACTGAACATTAATCATGCACTTATATATCAATTATATGCATCTTTTGACGATTTAAAAACCTGAAAATTATAAAGCGTCAAAACTCGAAACGATTGAATAATAGTGTGTGCTCTGTTTTTATCGTTATATTGTGGGGCACCACGAGGATTGCTTATATAAAGCATACAATTCACCTCGCACTGTATCAGCACGGATGGTCGAGTGGTTTACGTGCTAGGCTTTTACTCCAAGGGTCAGTGGTTCCAGCCCAGTCAAGGATTACTTTTTATGTAATTTTGTGCTTGTTTTTTATTTGAGCTCATTAGTTCCAACGTCTTCATTTATCAATTAAATGCGTTTAATGGCAGACTTCAATAAACGCCAAATTAATGAAAAGGTACCTTTAAGGGACGTTTTATAAACTTATAAGATGCTTGTAAGAAGAGACTATTTATTATCTGCCATCAAGAGATGTTGTGTACACATTAAGAGGATAATTTGATCCATAATTCATATCAGCTGTCTACAGTCTTTGAGTAATTTTGAAAAAAAGCAACAACAACAGGAGGCCAACTATGTCCTTTATATCATATCGACTTGTTTATTATTATTATCAAGAGACCAAATGAACACAACGGAATATGTGTATTATATCATGATATGTTAGTTAATTAAGGGTTTCCAATGAGATATACGGTATGGTTTATTATATCAACGGAGAAATAAGTTTACCAATAAAATATTGAGCAAGTAAGAACATATACGTAGGTAATTCCATTTCAATTGCTCTGCACTGTGTTTCCGATTTTATTCTTCATTGGACAGGTGAATTGAACATGCTATCATGGTAATTTTTGCTCTTCATTGGCCTATTTTGGGATGAGCTTTGAACCATTTGGCTTATGTATATTAAATATAGTTTTGAAAAGGCAAGTTATAATGTTTTATATAGAGGTTAAGTATGTTTATTTGTAAAGTTCATGCTGTATTCTAATTTACAGAAATGGTGACCCTCGGTGTTTTATTTTAGCAAATTTGCTCAACTGTACTACCAAAAATTTCAAATTGTTGATAGTAATTCCTTAAAAAGGAAATAATTACAATTTACTACATTTGATTTTCACAACAGACATAACGAATACACATTTTCTTGTTCGTTCACTACCTTTGATTGAACGGTCGATAAGTCTTCGATAACTTGTTATCACTGGCCTCTATTAATTCTTTTTTAAAGTTTTCATATTTTATAAATCAGCACAGCAAAATCATGCATGCTCACTGGCTTCCACTTCTTAGTAGTCAGAGGGATCATTAAATCTTGATCCAGTATTTGATATTGTAAACATAGGGATTGATTTTTTGATTTTGTGTTTAACACTGTCGTGAACTTCTGATTTAGTGCTTAGTTTCAAATGTGTACGTAAAACTAATAGCGCGCAGAATGTTTCATAATTTTATATAACCTAAAATTAAATCATAAATAGCATGTGTCTATCAATATTATTATATATTATTTCAAACATTTGGCTTCTGATTAGAAACCCATCAGTTAAGTTATTTTATTGGTATTCATTGAGTTAAGTCTTTTTTTAATATAATATGGTATAATAAAACTGAATTGTAGCGTTGAATTAAATTTTGCTGTCAATATGTCTGAAAATTGTAAATACTGTTTTCCTCAAATAATAAAATTGAAAATCTGTTTGCATTAATGTATTATAACAAATTGATAAATCGGAGGTTTTGAAATTAAAACGTTTATACGTATACTTAAATGAACTACTCGGTTTTTCCAAATGTGATTTTGAAATTGCAAACAATAAAAAATCTTATGCAACTGTATCTTGATGTTTGTTCGCCCTTTGAAATGTTTAATTGTTATGTTAATATAATTGTTGCCGGTCATTTTGTATTTTAAACTTGAAGTGTTTCCTGCCAAAAAACACAAGTGTGTAGTCTGTATTAGTTCTAGCCGGCTCATTTCTAGATTGGTACGTCTAGCTGTGTTCTGAATTTCTAAAATATAACCTTCAAACTCGTTAGTTGTAACGTGATATCTACCTAAGACAGTTCGCAATATATCCGTAGTTAATTAAACTTTTAAGGTCAACTTTACCAAAACATGATTTAATAGTGTTGTTCTCCTTCTGATTGCCATATGTCTTGCAATTGTGTCATCAAATAATTTATATTTGCTTGCTGTTGTTACAATAAATATAGCTCAATGTATTATGTCACTCGTGAAACAAAATTAAGAGACGTCCTGTTCCATTCTGTACGTAACTGTTTGTCTGTTAAGCGGATGTCTGTAAAGCGGAGCGTATAAAATCTGTTAGAAAGCTTGACATAGCGCATCAAACCTGTAAGAAGGCTTGACATAGCGCATCAAGCCTGTTAGAAGGCTTGACATAGCGCATCAAACCTGTTGAGAGGCTTGACAAAGCGTATCAAACCTGTTGGGAGGCTCGACATAGCGTATCAAACCTGTTAAAAGGCTTGATATAGCGCTTCAAACCTGTGAGAATGCTTGGCATAGCGCATCAAACCTGTAAGAAGGCTTGATATAGCGCATCAAACATGTTAGAATGCTTGATATAGCGCATCAAACCGGTTATAATGCTTGGCATAGCGCATCAAACCTGGTAGAAGGCTTGACATAGCGCATCGAACCCGTTAAAATGCTTGACATAGCGCATCAAACCTGTTAGAAGGCTTGACATAGCGTATCAAACCTGTTAAAATGCTTGACATAGCTGATTAAACCTGTTAAAAGGCTTGGCAAAGCGCATCAAACCTGTTAGAAGGCTTGGCATAGCGCATCAAACCTGTAAGAAGGCTTGACATCGCGCATCAAACCTGTTCAAAGGCTTAACATAGCGCATCAAACCTTTTGTGAGGCTTGACATAGCGTATCAAACCTGGTAAAAGGCTTGGCAAAGCGCATCAAACCTGTTAGAAGGATTGACATTACGCATCAAACCTGTAAGAAGGCTCGATATTTCGCATAAACATGTAACAAAGCTTGATATCGCGCATCATACCTGTTAAAAGGGCTAACTCCGCGCATCAAACCTGTTAGAAGGCTTGACATTTCACATCAACATGTAACACAGCTTGATATCGCGCATCAAACCTGTTAGAAGGTTTAACTCCGCGCCTCAAACCTGTTAGAAGGCTTGAAATTTCACATCAAACATATAACAAAGCTTGATATCGCGCATCAAACCTGTAAGAAGGGTTAACTCCGCGCATCAAATCTGTTATAAGGCTTGACATTTTGCATCAGACATGTAACAAAGCTTGATATCGCGCATCAAACCTGTTAGAAGGGTTATTTCTGCGCCTCAAACCTGTTAGAAGGCTTGACATTTCACATCAAACATGTAACACAGCTTGATATCGCGCATCAAACCTGTTAGAAGGGTTAACTCCGCGCATCAAACCTGTTATAAGGCTTGACATTTTGCATCAGACATGTAACAAAGCTTGATATCGCGCATCAAACCTGTCAGAAGGGTTAACTCCGCGCATCTAACCTGTTATAAGGCTTGACATTTTGCATCAGACATGTAACAATGCTTGATATCGCGCATCAAACCTGTTAGAAGGGTTAACTCCGCGCATCAAACCTGTTATAAGGCTTGTCATTTTGCATCAGACAGGTAACAAAGCTTGATATCGCGCATCAAACATGTTAAAAGTCTTGAGACACATCCCATCCAACATGTTTCATACAATAAGTTATTTAAAATAAACACGATTGATTCACTTTCTTGGAACGGTCAATGATAGTGCATGTTGTGTGTTGAAACCGGCAGTCCTAACCTCATATTTAACAAAGCACTACTCACATAAAAGAAAAAATACATACTTGATAAACTTGAAATACCAGACAAATTACAGAGATCACCGCCAATAAATGCTCAATTAAAACACACGTCGTCGGCGTAAACCGTATAGAAGCCTTAAAAAGCATGTCAAACTCCAAACTTTGTCCGGAAATCAAAAACCACACACAACAAAAACGTGTAAATACAATAATATGAAAGCACCGAGTGTCAAATCAAACAAAAATAAAGCATACCACAAACCGATTGAATTTGAAAGTAATAACATTCAGATAACTTAGAGTGTTTTTATCATTTGAGTACCTGGACAGAAATAACGTTCAATGCATCTTTATTGTATTTAAGTTATTCCTTCTCTAAACACAACACTTTAAGATAAAAACCATGTTTTTATTACTGCACTTATATTTTTTAACTAGCTGACATTCAGTGCTTGCATATATGTTCTAACTGACAATTCAATATCCGTTAATAAGTTTCACCTTATTAAATTGCAAATGCTTAGAGGAAATAACATATCTAATATTTAAGCAATAAAATGTTAAAAAAATTTGTACGGCGCATTTGTATTGATTCAACCTGGCTTTTCATACGAAATGACTGATACACACATTAATTACAGCCATGTAAGTATTTTTTTGTTTAACAAATACTTTGAACATTAATACTGCTTAACACAGTCATATTAGCGAATAAAAGATTATTGCAGATATTTCAATTTCAATACCGTTAGTATTCAGTATATAATTTCAATAACTTTTTAAAACATTAAGAGGTAAAGTTTATTGTTTTATTTTATTATAATGTAAATTGAGACGTATTGAATAACACATAAGCGTGAGCTTTAAAATAAGTTTTCACAGAACAAAAATGATACATAAACACGCATACGTACTTAATTTGTTTATAGAGAATTTTACATTCGTTTTGTATGATTTATAACATTAACAACGGCCAAATTCATACAATTTTGAAGCGCTATCTTATGTACTATGAAATTGATACTTTCAAATAGCAATACACATACTAGTGCACATTACAAAAATATATTTAGGTCAAAAACGAACATGCACACACATGGAAAAGGCTTAAATGTCAGTGTACTTTACAGTGAAAGGTTTGGTTTTTATTTCACGTAGCTACGGCGATTATAACATGTATTTTATATCGTCTGCTTAAAACGTTGATTTTATGTGATAGCATCATCTTGTAGAGAGCTACATCATGATATGATACATGTTAGTTCGCACATTTTATTCTTTTAACCGATCGGGTAATATGTGTTTTAGTAGAATTTATTACTTTCGATTTAAGAACATTGATGAGCGATGCGACATTGCTCGTACCGCGCGTGCAACTCATGTATGACATCCACATTACGTCAGCTTAAACGAGCATTTGCTCTGCTATTTGATTTTGCAATAAAATATTTGTGAATATTCTCTAAGTCTTCACGCTAACTATAAGCCCGACAGCCCGGGACTGGTTAAACGTTAATCGGGCCACTAGAAATTAATAATTTATATAGTTGGGCTATTGGATTTTTGTCTGTTTCCAATAAAGCATCATAATTCGGGCTAGTGGTTAAAATATATTACCGTGTAGACTGTTCTCTGTCTATGTTTCGACTGATTGAACTACTGAATGAACGAAATGCAATCCTGCGTAGCACACGGAAACCTGAATCAACCTGTTTTTGTGACTGGAGAAAACCCAGCTTTCAATCTACAATGTCTTTGGTTCTTAATAAGATATATGTTTCAACCTGTTCAATTGGCAATACATTCACCTGCAAAATATTGAGCAACCAGGGACAGACACTTATGTAACACCTTTTCAATTGTTGTACTTGTGCTTTTTATCATAATCTACATTCGGCAGATGTTAGTAGTTGAGAACAAACAATCCTGGTAACTTAATGTTAGCAGCGAAATTGCAGATTGTTTTAAAAATTGACAATGAAAAGTAAAAACTATTTGGATTTTTTTAGTGATTATGAATCACATGTTAATGAATCACATGTTTATCATACTAATAAATGAAAACGGTGATTTTGTTTCAACGATTTACTCACCGTGTTTATCTTCATGGCATATTTGTGACATTACGCAGTTGTAATGGTTGAGGCACAACTCTGGTGACATTAGATTTGCATTTATTTTATTTAAAAAATATAATCTCGATCAAACTACCAAGACATATGCAACTATATGCGTAATAATCCTTAAAACTGACAAGTACCTCCTTTCAAAATAAATATAAATAACATACTAAATATAATTTTTACAACAGACATAACAAAAACACCAACAAGGTTCGGTAAACGCCTTCGAATAGCCGATAAGTCTATGCTCAAATTATAATAAACATGATGTGAATAATTACAGAGGGATAACATTATTAAGTACGTTTGGGAAATTATTCACTAAGGTCATTACCACTAGGCTTACTACTTGGGCGGAACACTTTCATGTCTGCATAGAGGCTCTGGCAGCATTCAGACCAAATATGGGAACTGTTGATACCATATTTGTATTACACGATGTCATTAATTATTTATCAAGTGAACAAAAATTGTTTGTGTCAAATGTGTTGATTACAACAAAGCGTTCGATTATTGTTTGGGGGAGATTATCTAGTATAAACTGTTGAAGCTTGGAGTATTTGAAAAATGCTTGATAGCATGAAATCAATATATACAAATGTGAAAATAAGAATAAATTTAGGTAACACAATAAGTAATGACGATTTTTCCTGTGTTTTGGGAGTAAGACAAGGAGAATCATTATCACCATTCCGATTTTCTCTTGATTTGAAAGACTTAAAAGACAAATTGTATGTTAAATGGTTTTAGAGGAAGAGATATCGGTAAGCTAAAATTATGTGTGTTGTTATATGCAGATTATATTGTAATTATGGTAGAAACTTAGGAAGAACTAATTACAGGGTGGGTTGTCCTTGTTAGAGGAATATTGTGATGGATGGAAACTTTATGTATTAACAAAAATATAACAAAGGCTATGGTTTTCCAAAAAAGGGGACAACTTAGCATTCACTCAGTAAGGTTTAATACATTGAGGATATTTGTTCATGTCAGTGTAAGATCGTTTGTTATTTCACGAGTGATCATAGAAATTATATTTATATTATAACACAAAATATTATTTTTCTATGATCACGAGTGAAATAACATACGATCTTACACTGACATGAACAAATTTTCTGTTTCTTTCATGCCCCTTTTTCAAGAAAATAATTAACAGCTGTTTCCCTTTCGCTGAAAAGTTACCCTTTCTCGGAGTTTCTCCCATGGCAGAACAGAACAGAACAGAACAGAATAGTTTATTTTTGACTTAAGCATGTGAAGCTCATCGTCATTAACATGCCATGGCATGCCTAAAAACATTTCAAAACACAAAATGACGTCATTAGTATGACGGAATGACGTCATTATACCAGCGGAATTTCCAGTTAAAACTCTTTTACAATGTAAATATACGGTGAATTTAAGCATAAAATAAAAAGAAAATGTGTTGAATTCTGTGGAATGATGATTTTAATTGACTCGTGATCATAGAAAAATATATGTAAAATTATTTATGATAATCTCAAAATCGAAAAGGAGTTCCGAAAAGTTGTTCTTTTCATCGGTGAAAATAACAATTTGTTATTTTCACTGCTGTTATTTCACTGCAGAAATGTCATATTTTATCATCAAATATTTTACTATTAAATTACTGTTTTAATAAATATGTCTGAAACTATTAAAAACCATTTTCCCAATACTATAAAATAATATAGATATATTTTTTAAATAAATATCGTTGCATACTGTAGTCCAAGTTCGTGGATAGCATAAGTTTGTGGATTTTCAGTTTGGAATAACTACACGCGCTAGAGTTTGACATCCTGGAGACGAAAACCAAAATTGTGTATTGCAAACCATCTTTTAACAACTGAGCACAAAATATTCAAATAAAATGCGTTCTAAACATGTAAACAAATTGAATAATGCCCATAAGTATATTTTACCTCCATTTTCCTAATGCACAAATTTCCTTTCCAAAAAAATCCGCAACAAAATACATAAACCCTATTTTGCTCACTTTGTTTACAAACAGCGTTTTATTGACACTGTATGTACACAACATTGTTCTCGATTTTGAAATGCTACTTAGGCAAAGTAAATAATAAGTGGTTTTCGGTACCTGATTTCTTATGCATCTTTATTTAATTTACAGGCCAATCCAACTCCATTGAAACTTAAATATAGACTGTACTTAGAATTGTCAGCGCTGCCGTTAGTGGACGTCCGGGCGTAAATTACGCCCAAAAACGGCAGTCGTACGTCCATTATATACAAATGGTAAAAGTTCCTTGGACGTCCGATAATCCGCATGTACGCTATTTTCTAATACACAACACGTACACATGTCAACAGTAAATCGGGTTATTTAGTCCGTTAACTCCACCTACGAGCTACTGTTTTCAATGAGTTTCTCAGCGAGTGGCCAATATTGATTTTCCAGCTGTCAATCAAACTCTTATTGGTAAGCGCATCAGCCAATCAGCGCCCAGGCAGCCGTATACACGCCGACCCCACGTGGAACTAAATACAATAACTGTACATTTCACAGATCATTACTGATCTCAACCAATGTAGCTCTGTAGATACAGCATACACAAAAAGAATCAATTTTCAAAAATTATCTACGGTGTTTAAAAAGAATCACATTTCAAAAATTATCTACGGTGTTTAACCAAAAGTAAAGATATTAGCGACCTCTGCGCTACGAAGTTTTTATTCAGCAAACGAATATTAAAGTCCACGCTTTCCCCGAGGAAGAATGACGTGATGTTGTACATGAAGTCTAATTTTCGCATGATTTTCATCTGTTTAGAAAACACACATTCCTACAATTGGCCTAATCAGCTGTTCTGGAGTAATGACGTCACATGTGTCATCCACGAACTTACATGAATTCAAAATGGCGGTTCAAAGTGATGGATGGTGTTTGTTAACTTGAATTTGGAAAACAAGATTACAATTGAACTTGATTCTTTTTAATTATTCACACAGATAATGATTTAATTTATGCTTAATTATATTAATTTGATCAAAATAAAAATATAATTGCTTAAAAAACTGTTCTATTTGTAATATCCACGAACTTACGATAGACCAGGATACACGTGTATGATTTTTGTTTTGAAATACAATACGCGATATTGTTAATGTAATTGTAAGCTCTTAGAAGCAAACCAATAACAATCGGAAACTTCAGAAACATTACAATGGTATTCTATGAACACGTTGAGCTACGTGCAATTGTCTCAAGAAAATATATCGGTTTCTTGTAGATCTATTATGTTTATTTTCGCTCACAAAAAACGGCCCAATTTAATCAATGATATTAAATCATGCTTGCAGTTATATTCTCACACAAAAGCCGTGAATATATATGTAATTATTTATTCATTTATTTCGTAAATTGCCAATAATCTTTTGTTAGTCATTAAACGCAGCAGGCATCCAACACAAGTTAATAACATCATTAAACGCTCGAATTGATATTTGAAACTCTAATAAAACTGCTAAATGACGAAGTATGCAAATGATTAAATGCATTATGTTGATAACGTATTAAACATACCGTGATATACAAATTCATGTAATCGTTATTTTTATATTATACATACCTTACTATATATAGTAGCAAATGTGTACAGTTTTTCATTCCATTATCACCGTTGCGGGGTCATTATAAATATTCGGCCCTAGGGCCTATTATTTATAATCGGCCCTCAGAATGTGTGCGCGTGACGTTCAACGGCGTTCACATTCAGTCTTAGCCATAAATCAACGAAATAATCAATAATAATTATATTATTTCATGACAGGTAGCACGCAATTTGGATATTAAATAAAAATATCGATTGAAACTGAAACTCTGCTTCACATTAGATTGATGCCTCTATTTGAGCTCTAACAGGATTCATCGAACAGCAAAATTTAAAAAGTAAAAGACACACTTACCTCTATGACAACTTTAATCCGATGCTTGTAATAATAAAATATCAAAGATGTGCAATCCGTTTTCTGTTATTCTATCCGTTTATTTAAATTTATTTTAAATCACATTTTTTTTAAACGACTGTAGCGAATGCTAACCACTCGGCACTGTCACCAAAAACACGATTTACAAAATCGAATGACTTGTCGGAGCGATTACAATAATTATATCAAAGCTTCCAAATAGGCTAGATTGAACTTTACCGGTACGCATTTGTTTACCACTATCGACAAAGCGGGGGTTTGGGGCGGTAACCCCCGATACTAAGGAAATATATAGGATAAAAAGGATTATAAGGTGTTGTGTTAGTTGTTTACCACTATCGACAAAGCGGGGGTTTGGGAGCGGTAGCCCCCGATACTAAGGAAATATATAGGATAAAAAGGATTATAAGGTGTTGTGTTAGTTGTTATGTGTTAGGTGTTAAGGGTTAGGGTTAGGGTACGCTGTTTGATGTTAAGTGTTGCGTACCGGTAAAGTTCAATCGTCCCTCCAAATATGCAAGAAAAGTGCACAATCCGAAAAAACGTTTTTATTTTTCGTTCGATGCTTCAAAAATATTGAATAAAAACCTTTCACGTCCGAATAGCAAAAACTGCTGTTTTCGTCACAGATATGACGTCACAAAAAAACGTCATAAATTGCGTAATGAATTGAATTAAAATAAAAGTACGGAAAGCTGGTTCTGTTTTAAATTTAAGAGGAAGAACAACACAACGATAAACAAAACAAAGTAATACATATATTATAGACATTAATACACGGCTTAGCCGGGCCGGGCAGTGCTAATCGGTCCCAGATCGCAAACGGCCCTCGGGCCGTTATGCTCCCTGCGGGCCAATTATCACTGCCCGGCCCTGCGTAGCTTTATATTATCTTCTAAATATAAAATACAACTTAATACTTCTGTATACAGCATAATTCACGAGCTGTTCTGTTCAGTTTACTTATTGATACTTAAAATCATTACAATAAAACATAAACCCACTTACCTTTCAATACCACAAAGTCACATACTATTTCTTCAAACCGATAAAACTCATGCCCAGCTATGTTAAACTATTGAACAAACGTTGATTTGAACCTTTTTGAAGTTCCGCTTGATATATCACTTGTAAAACTGTAGTGATTTAAACTTCCGCCTACTGTTTACACATTTAAACCGTTCAGATAAACAAGCAGATACAATTCGTATCGAAATTTGCACCAACGTTCTCATAGCATACACTTGGAGACTTTTTTAAAGCAACACTTTTAAAAGTTGAATATCTCTGTAATGACCGAAGATTTTGATTTAAAACATTACATGTGAACATTTGACTACATTCTGATCAAGCTCATGATACAAATATTCATTCTTGACGATATGACGCTTAAGAGTGTGGGATGTGTATAGTTCGTCTGTTTGCACGTGGACATGGTCAAACGCAATATTAATCTAAATCTCAATTTATTTCAATATCATCATTTTATGAGGGTTCTTTCACCAGGAAAACATACACTAAATTAAAATATGTATGGCTCATATGAATATTCAGAAGCACAACCATTTTGGCAGATTACATGTGACTTTCCCCACGTGCTGACGCGTCCGATCATCACGGATGAATGATTTTATCGTAAGCTTGCACCAAATGTAGTCAAATGATCACATGTACAATTTTAAATGAAACATTTACTTAAGAGAGATATTTAAATTTGAAAAGTATTGGGTTAGAAAAGTATCCAAAACACATGCAGGTAACCTGCAATGAGCGAAATACGCGGTTGCACTCCTAAATATTAATAAAAGCCATACATTTTTTAAAACTAGTTTTATGTTTCTCTTAACCCACCTTAATGTTGAAAGTGAACTAAATTAAGAATAATATCGCGTTCCTCTATTTCAACGTGCAGACAGATGAAACCATAAATACCCCACGCGCTAAAGCGACCGATCGTCAAGGATAAATGATTTTATTGTGAGCTTGATCAGAATGTTGTCAAATGATCAGATGTAAAATTTAAAATCAACATCTAAACAAATAACCGAGATTTTCAAGTTTGAAAAGTGTTGCGTTAGAAAAGTCTACAAGTGTACATATATACCATATTGCAAAGTTTCTGGCAGTTGCATCATTATACAGCGTGTGTCAGTGACATAATGAACACCATCATAATGAACATGACATATGTTAATTACTTAAATAATAGAAATTATGGGTAAACAGGTGAAAAAACATTCATGGACACTATATACCACTTCTGGTTTTGGAATAATTATTGTAAGATAATTATTTGCGTGCATATTAAATCTAACAATTGCTTTAATGAAGAAAACAACCTCACCATCATTGCATTCAATCTAAGTAATATATTGATTACAGAATGATTACATATTATTTGACATGATTTGAATAAATGATTGACTTCTAAAATTGGAAATAAAAATATTCGGCATGCATAATTGCATAATAGATAGGACAACCAGACCTATACAGGTAAAGTTTCCATTACGAAACTTATATTGCTTTAACTATCATTAACAGATAAATATGCTTGGTTTCTTTCATGGATGAATGTATTTTTTTCGTCCATGTTTAATCAAACATAAAACGCATTATTCAGATACTTTCACTCTTATTTCTATACTCTTTGATCTTGTTTTTATTTCTGTCGGTTTAATAAGAATTTATTATTCTGTTAAAAGCTAATGTTTATGTATAACACCATCGCGTGTACACGCTATGCTGTATCTCGCGTCAAGTCTCGCCTATGAGGTTTCTTGTAAAAGCATGCCTTAAACAGTTATATGATCATTTATATTTAACAAACCATATTTTACATAATTGAAGGGTATTTTAAATCTGAAATTACGGGCACTATGAACTGTTGTGAATATTATGTAAACCTTGATCTTGTCAAGCTTTTGATAAGAAAGTAAATAATATTCGTATATATAACCTATATTGTTCTCAATATTATGTATATTTTTTAGAAATTTTCTTGGAAATCACCACAAGTACAATGTTCCCAACGAGATCTTTTTTCAGGAATATGGTAAAATAACAAATGTTACTTATAATCCGATCCTATATTGCTAAAGGCATTACACTTTTTATGAATAAGCTAACTGCTAAAAGTAAGTTCTCACACCACTCCTTTCACAGTTCGGTATGACCTGTTGATCATAGTTCGTCCTTGCCTCGGACCTCTTTCTTGTACAGAAGGTCGCATACGGACTGCAGAAGACTCTCGGATAGCGCGAGAATCTCGTCATGTGACCGGTGTACGCGCGCGTTATATAAGGTTATCATCATCATCATCATCATCATCATCATCATCATCATCATCATCATCATCATCATCATCATCATCATCATCATCATCATCATCATCATCATCATCATCATCATTATCATCATTCAGAGAAACGAATACAACTAACTAAGACAAACGATGCTCGCAAGTAATGAATTTTGTTGAGTAGAATCCATAAGAGGTGCACCGACCGGCAACCACCACCTATACGGACTGAATATAACGCCCATTATCTACCCATGATGTTTAAAGCATTTGACATCTTTTCTACTTTAATGAAATTAATGAATACAATACAGAGATAAGGCAACATGAAATGCGCTAATATTAATGGAGAGATCGTTAAAATCCTTTAAAGAAAATGATTTCACAGACTGTCGTTTTCAATGCTATTAAGACAAATTGAGTTACACAGAAAAAAAGTGCGACGTGAACTATTTCTGTAATATCTTAGAATCGACCTATACGTCATGGTTATGTACATTTTGATTTATATCACGGATCATTTATTTTCTCTGATCATGGCAATATTTGTTTTTCAAACTTATTTTCCGAACATATAAAAATAGATAAATGTACTGTTTAACATCTTGAAAAAGCTTTCAAGTAAACGATAATATGTTCAAATGTTAATTGAAGTATCACGAAAAGTAAAGATTAGTGAATATATATTGAACAAATGCACTCATACATTGTTTGTGTAAAAGATCTTAGCGCTTAAATAAACATTATGTTGTTTTTTCTCAGAGGAAGATCAAATATATAAATAAGAAACCAATTGAAATATGGTTTTTCTTTGAGATGGCAAAATATAGCGTCAATTTAATATGATCATCCGGCCGTTGAACAAATATAGCAAATGGGAGAAAACTTTTGCTTGCTGCTTTTTTGCTTTGCTGCGAAAGCAGTTGTCCCTCTTGAGTGCGTATTAAATTACAATCTAATCCATAATTATATTGCAACTCAAAAACATCCCTCACACGACCTTCATGTGGTGATATTGAATAGACCCGATTGTAATTATAGTAAAAACATTCCTTTGATAGTTTATTATAAAAAAAATAAGCTTGTTTATCTGTTTACCTAAGTAATAGAGTTGACACTATTTTAGCGACTGTAGCACAGTTTATGTGCGCTTTCAAAATAACCAGAAAACAACGGGCACATATCAGCTGTTTAAAGTAGTTGTATTTGTTGCGAAAGGTTTAGATGTTCAAAAAGATAGAAAGTACGTTAATTATTTATATTTACAAATTCATGAAGCACATTTAATACTGGAGCATAACACCTTATGGAAATACAGTTAATGTCTATAACAAAGAATCCAAGCGCAAACTATCATCATACCTATACAAAACAAAAACAGAATTCATCATGCAACGGTCGTTTTGTTACCAGCATATACATTAATATGTTTCAAACTTTAACCTTTATAGCTAAAACTTAACAAAAAGCACATAAACCGGATTTAAAACTGCGTTGTAAATTAGCGTATGAAAAGTTTTCCGGTAGTTAAGGCACACACAACTTTAAAACACGTATATGTAGTCACTTCGAATGGGACCACGCAACGCACATTCCCCAAACACTAAATACTACCAAATACTCAAATATACATAAATTCATATTAATCCATGGACATCTAAAAAGAAAGCAAATTCATAATGTATACATACGCCCGATAATAAAGCATCATGTTTAATATTCACATTGGATTTTTACTTTTACAATTGCAAATGTCTGAAAAACATAAGTAACGAAACATAACATTGATATCTATAATCATAAAACACACCTTGTTAAAGATGTCGCATGAAAAAACAGTGGCTATGAGACAGGACTTTTGAAATGGCAAAAAGTAGCGAATATCTGCTCTAGAATGTGAAATAAAATAATTGAATATAATTGTTGACAAACGAGTCTAAATAGGTTATTACTTACTGTAACACATTACAATTATTATGAATAATATCACAGCGCTCCAATTAAATAAATTTGGACATATTTACACGCACACTATTGTGCGATTTGCGATGCATTTTCATATACATACAGTCTATTACCCTAGTCAATTGTTCCAAGAGTATATATCAGTTGAATGACTTGTATTCTAATGTCATCATGCATTTCAACATATATTATTTAAAAATTTAAAACAGCTATACTAAAAGAGCTTTTATTGAGAAATTCATAAAAAAAGACAACACGAATTTCAAATCATAGAAAAATCACTGTTTAAATCAAGTGATCAATGATGGAGATTAGTTTCGGCCTTTATTAGGAAAGCACTATGTAGTCTATCGGCAGCACTTTCATGAGGGTAGTAATGTTAAGGTAGGACTTGGAGATGAAAACAGCGAAGTTTGAGAGGTTGTTGTTGTTTTTTTCGAAGTATTGTCAGCAATCGGAAAGAGCAGCAGCGAAATTGGAGTAGTTGTTAAAGCCACTGTGAACTTTGAATATAGCAAAGGACACAGTCATGACAGACAACTTGAACTCCTCCATCGGAGTAGATTGGGAATGTTTGAGTGTAGTCTAGTCCAGCGAAAGTCAAACTTCCTGAAATCCGCGAAATCAGAGAGCTCAGCGGCGAAGTTTGAGTAAATGTTGAAGCTCCGAATGAAGTCAAGGACCAAGTCTTCTCATACAACATGAACTCAGCAATCGGAGAGCTCAGCGGTGAAGTTGGAGTAAATGTTGAAGCTCTGAATGAAGTCAAGGACCAAGTCGTCTTATACAACATAAATTCAGCAATCGGAGAGCTCAGCGGCGATATTTAAGTAAATGTGGAAGCTCTGAATGAAGTCAAGGACCAAGTCGTCTCATACAACATGAACTCAGCAATCGGAGAGCTCAGCGGAGAAGTTGGAGTAAATGTTGAAGCTCTGAATGAAGTCAAGGACCAAGTCAGTTCATACAACACGAACTCAGCAATCAGAGAGCTCAGCGGCACAATTTGAGTAGATGTTGAAGCTTTGAATGAAGTCAAGGACCAAGTCGTTTCATACTTCCTGCACTCAGCAATCGGAGAGCTCAGCACCGAAGTTGGAGTAAATATTGAAGCTCAGAATGAAGTCAAGTACCAAGTCGTTTCATACAACATCAACTCAGCAATCGGAGAGCTCAGCGGCGATATTTGAGTAAATGTTGACGCTCTGAGTATAGTCAAGGACACAGTCATGGCAGAACTGAAACTGCTCCTGAAAAATGAATTATAAAAATGATCTTCGACAAGTAAAATAGAAAAAGTCCGCTGAATTTAAGTAATCTGATAAACATGTCCATTTTTTCTCTTTTTTTCAGATGCGAACTACTGGTAATATAAATGTGTACGCATTGCATATTCAATAGATTAGAAAACTAAATAAAACGAAGCGCATAATTGGAGGGCCTATTTACATTTCAGTGTTTTGCAAAGATTGTTAGTGATTCATAAACTAAATAAGCCTCACACAATGTGAACAAAATGCGAACACATTAGTGATGAAAGCTTTTTTTAAACAACTTACTAAGTTAGGGATCGCGCCCTTTCTTCTCGTCTTAACCTTCCGCACAGTGTTCGCTACGCTGACTTCATGTTCCACCTCCATCGTCTGTAGGAGATTGGCAACCACACAAAATAGCCCGCATTTACTGGCACCATCCCTGATAACATTATACTAAGCAAATAGTCCGCAAATAGCGCGTATACCAACGTTGAAACAACGAAAAATTGCGCATTTACCTGCATAATTATTGTAAGTTCGCTTGATCATTGACAGGTAAACTTAACGACCTTAAGAATTGTTTTGTTTTGCCAAGAAACAACTGATATATATTTCACATTCAATATCTTGCATGTAATAATTGCTTTGCTTGTGTTGTCATTTATTGGGTCACTTGCCATACATGAAGGACATGTAAGATGATAATCGATGTTCACTTTGATTATAATTGTTACTGTCGTATTGTTCTGGCAATTCGCCAAATTCCGTCAATATAGAACATTAACTGCTTATAAGAGTTTGTTTTCCTTTCGGATCAGCTGAAGTTTCACTTCTTTTATCTTTAAAGATAGTTTAGCATTTTTGTAATTAATTTATAATATTGGAACTAAACATTGAATCATAGGTACCATATCGCTGCACGACAACAACAACAAAATGAGCTTACAGACAATGTATCAGAACTGGACGATCAGAGCTATTGGCTGTTACTGCGTCAACTTCTGCAATGAATCGGCGGAAATTAGCAGGAGAATTTGGTATTATCTCTTCCGTGTTCCAGTCTGTAAACTCCAGGTACGTTAAAGACAATGCCTCGCTTGCCTAGAGTGAGGCAGAGCAAATAATTATAATTAATACATCAATCTTTTGAAAAAAAAGTTGTATACGTCCTGTATTACACGAGTAAATGTCATTTGAATTCATTCTTCATAATTTTTTTTGCGAATAAATACAATGCACTGAAATTAAGTTTTTGTAGGACTTCAAACCTGATTCGCTCGATGCTCAACGGTCATCGTCCGTTTATTGCGAAACTCATTTGCCTCTGTCTTCGAACAACGGACGTTGAAGATTCCATTCTTCAACACCTGATTGTCCGCAGGTAAGTACACACCGATGTCCTTAAATTATATGTTTTACAGTAACAGCATTTTGTTACCCTAGAGCGTTTATATACACATATAAAGTCGAGTGGTATGTAGTTTTACTGGCATATTAACAACATTTATTTTTACCCGCAATTGTTCACATTCACATATGAAGTCGATTGGTACACGTATACATTTTACTTGCATATTAATAACAATTTTAATAGTTTAAATTGTTATTTGTTTGGTATGACTTGTGTAGTGTTCCATATCTTAAATGTGCAATGGATTAGACAATAACCGATGGTAAACTATGCTAAACTCAATGTCAATTAAATAGATTTAAAGCAGCACTTACCACAGCGTTCATATTTGCTGATTCCAAACTTACAATGCACGCACAGTTTGTTTGGACAAGCAATGCGAGGAAATCGACGACGGTGTTTGTTAACGGAGTTTGTGCAAGGATGTAATTATTCTTTTTCTGGAAACTCTGCAAACAAGTCACACACACAATATTAAGATATATATTCATATTTATCCGAGATAATAATAACTTATACTATATCTATAACAGACTAAAGAAAAAAGACACCCGATGTAAATCTTAATACATTATTTGAATGACTTCACTACGACTACCGTTAAAGAACAGTAACTTTGTTTTATTCAAAATAACAATTGTTAATGAGATTGATTAACAGATTGACAATATGTGTCATATAATTTTACATTGAATCAACTGCACCACTATTAGCAGCTAAAAACGTATTATTTGCAAAATCTATTTACTTGCATAACATTTGTACATGCGTAAACCAAAAGTGGATTTGATACCGAAATACTCAGCACAAAAGTGCTTATCACATGGTAACATGTTAATTTGCAATGTTTAAGACAGCAATCTGAGTGATGAACGTGTTCATGGACGATTTCTAGAGTAAACACATATGTTGTATTATGTGTCTTACTTGATGCGTTTCAACGATAAGAAAAGCCTGTATACATCGCATACTTACGTTAACAAAAACTGCATTTATATAATCTGTGGAACCTGGTTTCCGGTTTAAGTATAGCTTCGGTCGATGCTCGTCACCTATGATTGTTATCAGTATTGTGAGCAGAAACTATAATACGCATGTTTTATGTTAACATAATTAAAGTAAGAAGTTATTACTGATGCCAATGTGTGTTGTTTATGATCACTATGATATATGCGTTGCAGTTCACAATAAAGGAAGCCATGATTTATGTTAATGATTGTTTTAGATGAGCGTTTATCGTCAAGCAATTCCGTCATTCAATACAACGGGATCACATGGTTTTGTTCACATTTGTTTCGAAACAAAACTCCGAAATGCTAGGAACAGTGAACTATAGTCAATACTATTTTTGTACAAATCATAGAAAGTAGACATAATAACAGAAGTTTCAGAAGCGGAGATTTATTAAGTAAAATTTACATCGAAGCCAAGCGAAAGTCTTATGTAAATTTTTGGTTGTATTGTTCTTTACTGTTTGTGTTTTGAAACACACACAATATTTAAATGTTCTATTTGCCAATCGCTTTAAAATTGATGGCGTATTAATAGGGATCATGTAACTGATCATCAACCGAGTTAATACCTGGAACATCAGCCCCCTCTCTGTTCTTGTCAGTACGTTTGGCGTTTCTTGCAACTGATTCGGTTTCTTCCGATGACTCGCACGACGCTGTATCTTGTAATTGCTAAATAATATTTGTAATAATGAGTTCCGGTATTGTGTCATCAATGCATAGATTTGAAATGGTTTATCAATTTTAACGCAATAAAATTAAACAAACATTACGTGAAATATGTTCCTGATTTTATCCTTTGATGTTGTGTCCATGTACAATTGGAACTTGTTAATGGTCACTGGCTTGCAGTCAAATGTGAGCGAGTGGAGAACGGCATGGTGAAGATACGCGTACTGTCCCTGGAAATGCAGGTATTGAGGTATAAATTAAAGAATATGGTTAGGGTTCTTCACTTTAACATGTGATACGATTTAGTTTGTACGAAGTTGTTTTGTATTAAATACGCAATTGTGTGTGACATACCCCAATTGCGATTAACTATAAATATCCGGATAACATGATGTAAATGATATGATGTTTATATATTATCAACTTTGATACATTATGTATACTAATTTTAAATAAAATGTTTTCTACAAAAGCAATTTCTTGCATAAGCCATATAGATGTACATGTAGATTTGTTTTACATCAAACACAAAGTGTGCTTGCATTTGTTATTTGAATAATATATTCATTAAAAATTAATATTGTTTTGAAGCTCTCATGTGTCGTTATTTGAAGTTTGAAGAAAGAATATTAAAAAGAATACATACTTCTGTCTGTACCATATTTGGCCTGTTTTGTCTCATGTTCAGAACACAGCTAGGAACTTCTATAGCTCCTTCGGCTTCTCCCTCTTTTGTGAGAATATCGATAGCTATGTAGGTACCGGTGCGACCTACGCCTGCACTATAACCAAAACAATCAGAAACATGGAACAATTTCCAAGCAAAATTAATGGTTTTTCGGCGTTGCTGGTTAACTCAGCTTCGTAGCTGGTTAACTCAGCTTTCCACCTTAACTGACAGTAACATAACGGCAGCAGACCCGGACGAATAGAATACATTCAAATATTTCATTGGACGATTCGAGAGAAATCCCCCACAACTTCGGAAACATCACTTCGTTAGTATAAAGCGTATTGGATTTAACACTGTCCAGTGTAAGGAATTCCTGACTTCTCTCTGCATGTTAACACGACACTTAGACACAAGTTTTGGCAAAGTTTCAATTACGTGTTTAAAATCAATATCGCAGAATTTCAGGGTCAGAGCTCGGAAATTAAAGGGAATACATTTCGGACTATCGATAAATGTTGGTATCTAAGTATCGCTTTTAAGATGAGACAACAAACACTACCGAAATAGTAAAGTGTCATGATAACTACCGTTTAATTACCTAAGTACAAATGTTTGCAGTACTCAGTCAGTCCGTCTGGAAATTGTTCCTTAAAGCCTGAATAGGCTGCCAAATTCTTGCAAATGAGCTATACATAACACAAATTGCTTTAATTTTCTATCGTAAAGGATTGCGAAAATTGGTATTATGCTATATGCGTCCAGCGTAGCTTATGTCAAGATTGCACATTTCGCAATCTGGTCAATAAATACCCGATAAGACCATGAAGGCGTACGTTATTTTAGCTTTGGAAAAGACTGTGCATTTGCGCTGGCTGGTATCTCGCTTCGCTGACCAAAACCCATTTAGGCCTGTTTTCGCATAACGCGGATCTTAGAGTGTGATTTGAATGTGTCGATAAAAATCTGTGTGCAAAAATATAAACATGTAATATATTTCGATGGTGAAGAATAATTTCCTAGGAAGCCCTGTGATGAAACGTAGAAGGTGATCTCCCGGTTAAGACAAATATATTTTCGATTTAATTATTTAGACAAGTAATTTAGACAGTATAGACGCAGAATATTTTTTTTATAGATATTTATTGTTAATTTTTAACAGAGATGTAATCAACTGATCCCTTTCTCGTTGAATGAGTGAGGGACTTTCATTCTTTCTTGTACATAGACTGAGACACACATACATATCTACACTCTCTGTCTTGTACCTGCAGTGCACGATTGTGGGTCCTTCAAGTGTCGCCGGAGCACGTAAAACATTCTGCCTGAAATCGATGATTGATGTAACATCTTCCGGAACATCTTTATCGGGCCAAGATGTGAAATGTAAATGAGTCAAAGTCCGAGTTTGTCTGTCCTGAAAATCGTATTCATGTATGTGATATGTGCTTTAATATGCATAGCTACATACTGTCTTATTTCTATTGTATTTTAAAATATGCCAGTTTCATTATGTCAATAATTTCAATAAAAGACTGCGGGTTTCATAATGCTGTATAATGAGAATTAGTTTTAAAACATTATACCTTTATAGCAGTAAACATTCGTCGCGTAAATTCGGCATATTCGTCTTCACTCTTACATAACACTTGAATATCATCGTACATCTGCGGGGCATCAACACTGGGCCAGTACTTCTCGCACTTGTCTGTCTGTAAGAAAAATATTCACGGTATGGATATACCTGGAGACATACATATAGCGATATTATATCTTTAAAACGAAAGAGCTCCTGGTCAGTATTTTGAGTTATATAGAATTTGTCCTTATTGGGGTTTATCAGACGAGTATGAAATTTAATATGCCTGTAGTGAAGTGTTGCTGTTTTTTTCATTGAATTTACCACGTATAAAAACATTATTTTTAGGTTTATACCATCAAAAACATTAATCATATCAAATATTTAAAACGATTAAATCGGACATACTTCAATTATATACTCACCCCGTCCTCCACTAGATTTGTTACCATTACGATTTTCTCTACGTTTTGTTGCCACACCATTCTCCAGAAAGTCGCAAAATTGCCAAGTTGTTTAGACATGGGACCTTATAGTTATAGTAAAAAAAGTTCATATTCTTCATGTATAAATAAAAATACAATCCGCTTAAACTTAATATATGTGATGACAAATATTCCAAAGTATTTCACTACTCATGTAAAAGTAAAATAGCAATTTACCATATATACAAAAAATAAATAAATATAAAGGTTAAATGTTAAGAGTTCGTGAATGATATTTACCCAATGTTGCGATGTATTCGTTTCGCCTTTTGTATCCCTGACAACACAGCAAAACTGATCATATTTAACACTGAACGTATACATGTGTTAACGTAATTGTTTGTATAAGAAATGAGTTGTTCTTGACAACCAAATGCTAATGTTAAAAGCCGTGTACATATGATAAAATATTGAAAGCAACTATACACCAATCTCATGTTTACTAAGTACACCTGTTCGTGTTGTGGCATAAATATTCAATGCAACATTAGTAATTTATATGAAAATGCATCAATCCAATATTCAATATTGCTTTGAATAATGTATAATACAGAACAAGATAGAATCAATTTACATCAAAAGCAAATAAAATTATGATAATATATTAAGTTAAATTTGATGAGAACGGTGTCTTACGTCAATGAAACTAGCGTTGATATAGTCGGTGTCTCCACCTCGAACCTTCACCCTGTAGTCATCATCTGTGGTAAGACCATTATCACAAATGATTGTATACGTTTATGATTGAAATCTTTCATCAAGTGTTACGAACGTAAAAGTGTCGTTACTTAGTAATCTCTAGGGTGTATATTTCTGCATTTACACGAATATCCAACAAGGAGATTTCATATTTACAGCGTTTACTTTTATAAATATTAGTTATATTGAGGATAGCAGGTTACTGCCCGATCGTTGTGTATGGTGTCGGTTGACACGTAGAATAAAAGAACGGCGAGGCTTGCCGTACCGTTGTGGTATTTGAGCCGAGCCTGATATATTATACAGCGATAGGACGGTAAACATAAATCTGCGTCCCCATTTCAAAAGAAATAATGAAATATAATTGCGCGACGCTGCATTTTTAACGGGAATGAATATGATGTTTTACGTATAAATCATGATGTCATTCGCACTGGCACTTTAACATGTAAAATATATGTGTTGCTGTGTTTGTTACTTTTTTTATTTATACACATAATATATAACATCTTGGTAGTTGCTTGATTGGTTGAGTCTGAATTTATTTCACCAAAAATGATGACTTAATACTTTATTCCGAGTGATGCGACCTACCTCCCAACATAACTGATATAACCACTTCCTCTTAAGTAGATAAATATATAACAGGCAGCGTTATATAAGGCAAATATAAATGTAGTGGTATGATAAAATTAACATATAGGTATCATGAACATTTAGAATAATCAATAAACAGTCATTCATTGATTGATATAATGTCATGCTTCGGCACGATGAAACAAATAATCAAAGAGAGTGGGGTTTACAATGACTTTCAAAAGTATACTCATTATTATATTAAGTTTCAATTAACTTACAAGGATATATGCCTTTGTATCTGTTTTTGCCAATGTTTTCCTTCATTTGCGAAACCCGGTACTCCTTTAGAAGCCCGTATGGAAGTTTCTGCAGAAATATACGAAATAAGTATTCCAATTAGTAATTGGAACTAATAGACTGAACCTGCCACATAATGGTATAACATAAGCTTATGAGCTGGAAATAGTTACTAAAAGTATCTTATTTTCAGCAACGATCGAATAGCCGAAAGATTGTAGCAACGTACCGAAAACACAAAACAACCACAAAACATACCAAATAAATTGGGTGCATTGCTTTGGAACGCTTACTTAAAAATCTGACATTTAAAAGACGTTCCAAAAAAAGGTAATTAAAGTGAAAAAATAATCACCTCAAACTCTTTCTTGAAGTAGTCCATATTCTTTGACATAACAAATTTCTTCAGTTCTACAACTTGAATTTTCAATGCCTTTACTTTTTCGTTGTTGTTGTAGTACACCCCTCCGTTTTCTTCGAATATGATCGCATTGTTGCGAGCGATACTGTCCCATTCATCTTGGGATATAATTGGCATGATCAGTTGTTACATGAATTACTCGCCTGCTGTTGTTTTAGGAGTTGCAATGTTACTCTGTTTCAACGTTATGTATTTACTATTTCATCATTTTACTGTCCCATGATATGGAAGAATTAATCACTTCACACATGAATGGTAAAATAGTATAAATAGTGGTTAAATGTGTACTAGCATCATTAATTCACGTTTCTTGATATGGACTAATCGAAAATGATCAGAAACATAATATAAAAATCGATAAAAAATATGAACCCATGCATAACGATCAAATTCAATTCATTCACGCTATCCATTTAGAAACAAAACATACAATAGTAAGTACATTCACATAATGAGCATGCACACATTACACGTACCGACTTCTAAACTGTCTTCTGTTGTTATTGAAGAACCATCCCTTGGGGAGACCGGATCCACACGACTTTTTGTGTAAACAGGGTTGTGCACTTGAACTTCCGAATTATTGGCTTTTACAGATGACGTGTTTTCATACACCGAAACTGGATGCTCTTTGCGCAAAAAAAGTTGGGATTATTGTGCTTGCATTCCTTAAACACATATTGATGATAAGTTTAAAAAAAGTTAGTTGTGAAGTTTTTTTTTAATGACTACGAATACAATTCTACAATAGCTCTACCAAACGCAATTCTTACCTCTGCGCGAGACTATTGCATACACTGGTGCAGACGAGTTGCTTGCATTGTTTGATTCTACTGAGATGGTTTCATTCTTTGGTGCATGAGATCTATGTACATAAAGTAATAATAATGTATATATATATAGCACTCATATTTTCATTCCAATAAAAATGGTACACATACAACTATACGTTTATTATGAACCTCAACATTAAAATTCCGCCATCTTCGGAGTGAAAGTAGTTTTCTACAACATGCTATGTTTGCAACCATTAAAAGAAGGTCATTTACCTTCTACAGAAGAAGATAAATAATCCTACGACCACCACAACAGCAACTATAAAGGCAGCTGCAACTCCTCCTCCTATTGCTGCTATTGGCACTGTATCTTTACTATTGTCTAACCTGAGGGCTATAAACATCATACGTTTGTTATAATACAGTGTTAATTGGATGTATTACATCATTACTTATATTGAATCAAGGACAGCTTTTCTTAATGCATTTAAACTGCCACATGGGCAACTCATTTTTCTTTCGCGGTGTCCATTAAGTCTGTGTTCCACTCACATAAATGTTTTCTCAAATTGTGCATAACAAAACATATTATCTCAAGCATAATACAAATAATATGTTTGTAATACTTATGATTATTCAAACCTTCATTGCAGCCTTTTCCTTTAAATCCGTCGGTGCAGCCAAAAAGACATAAACCTGTTGTATGGGAACATCGTGTTCCGTTTCCACTACGAGCACAATTGGTAGGACATGACTGCTCACAGGATGGTCCAAAGTTATCAGAAATGCACCCGCTTTTGCAAGTTCCATTCATATGACATGATGCATTATTACACGTGTTACTACATGGTATATCGCAGTTTGCACCGAAAACACTTGCCATTGAGCAAGTCAAACAATTTCCACTATTCAGGTCGCATACTCCACACTTTTCACTGCAAACGCGGTCGCACTTTGGGTTCCAGTAGCCATCTTTGCATCCCTTTTCACAATGTCCATTGGAGCTATTACATTGACCTTCCGCACAAAATCTTGAACACTGCACACATGTACGGTTTGTATCTGGATAATATCCATTAGTACAGGTGTTACAAACAGATGACTGAATAGTATTACCAATACACACAGAACACTCCATATCTATCTTTGTACATTGGAACTCACACTTGGGTCCAAACAAGCCCTCTTTACAACTTTGACATTCGGTCTCGGATGTACATGTAGCACAGTTTGTGGGACAGTTCCTCTCACACGACCATCCAAACATACCTGGCTGACAGCAATATGCACTTGAGTACCCTTGTTTACATCCATTTGTACAATTGGCTTCGTTCTGGTGACATAAATTGTTAACGCATCCTTCCGAGCAATTTTGACTGCAGTCTTTATCACGATACCCAACCATGCACGATGAGCGGCACTCACCGGAATGCTCGTAGCAATATTTATTCAGACATCCAACACCACATATTTGGCACGCATTCTCATAAAAAAATCCAGATTTACAATCCAAACATGTGTCTAAGTCCGTACATGATTTGCAATTATATCTACATGATAAATCACACCGCTTACCATAATATCCCGTTTTACATTCATTGCAATTTGACGAGTCTGTGCAGGATATACATCTTTCACTGCATTGATAACAATGCTCATAATATCCGTAATAACCCTTTAGACACGTGTCGCATTTGCTACCAGTATATCCTGGTTTACAAGAATTGCAATAGTTCCAGAATGTGCATGATATGCAGTTGGACCTGCATGGGTAACAATATTCGCGCCCATAGTAATATCCCAAATAAAATCCATCATTGCAATTGGTGCATTTCCCGTTATGACAATACCGACAGTTGTTAATGCACTGGGATGTGCAGAGATCTAAAACATAAATAATATATTCTTAACAAAATTCATCGATGTTCAGATGGACATACACATTGGCGTTTATGTATCAACTAAAATGACAATAGTGTGTACCTACCTTGCATGTAAACTGCTATAACGAAGTTTATTAGATGTATGGTCTTCATACTTTGTCACTAGAAGTTTTCTGGAAAGTAAACAATATAAAAACAATTTAGATTTTTATAAGCTGAATACTAGTAATTAACAATATCAAATAAAAGTTTGAACATTATTGACGATGCTGGAACAGCATCGTCTAAGGTATGATAACCATAAAAAAATTCTTCACAATGGCGACCTATGTAAAAGACCGAGCCAGTCCGATTGAGATAACTCGATTTTCCTAATCGAAATACCTCGACCTAGTTGATTTTCATTGATAACATTCTCCAAGCAGAGCTGTCATTCGTGTTTCAACATTCAACAATGGCCGCCCCCATGAGAGTCTCGAGTCAAAACTTTCTTACTGCATAAATTGGCTTGTTTCGCTATTTAGAAGCTGTCATTTATGATATATGAATTATTTATTCACTAAATCTCCGCTAATGACAACAATGGATGGAATTCGAAGGATATATTCGATGCGAATGGATCACTTTCTACAACAATGGCTTCGCTCATGAGAGACTTGATAACACTCGTGTCAAAACTTTCTTACAGCTTAAATCGGCTTGTTTCGCTATTTAGTAATGCAACAATAAATGGAATTCGAAGGATATATTCAATGTGAATGAAGCACTCTCTGGATCTCGACAGCTTGACAAGGCAAAACTGGCATACTGATGATACTGGTATTTTTAGTTATCAATTTAAGTCACATTTTGCTTCATAAATTTTGTTCGAGCATTTTGCGACTTATTGAATTGCTATGATACCCGATATGAACATGTCATATGGGCTTTGCATATCACCAAGCTGTCCTGAAATACAACATTGATTACAAACTCTTTACTCAAATTACTGGTTTGTATGAATTCTTTCTTCTTTCTATTTAAGTAGTTGATATCATTGTAGTCCAAATAATTAGACGTAATTTACCGTTTAGTCCATGTTTATCAACCTCATATTTATAGGAGTAGATATTATGTTAAAGAGGCCTTTTCACAGATTTTGACATGTTTTGAAGTTAGTCATTAAATGCTTTATATTGATAAATGTTAACATTGGATCTTAAAAGCTCCAGTTAAAAATCCAGAATAAAATTCTTAAAAAAAAGTAGTCTGCAGCAGGGCTCGAACCAGTGACCTCTTTAGTCCTGGAGTAAAAACGCATTAGCCTGCTCGACTATTTTGCCAAGAATAAATGGTTGACGTTTTTTATACCTAATATATGCAATCTCCGTAGTTTGACACAATTAAACAACAACAACATAACTCTCATAATTATTCAATCGTTTCGCGTTGCAACGCTTTATAATTTTTAAATCGTTAAAAGATGCATATAATGGCTATATTAGACCATGGTAAATGTTCAGTAATACTGTTTCCTAAAAATAACATAACTAAAACGAAAATTTGCGAATCCGATACAACTTTTTTTCAATTGTTGGCAATTTACCAAAACGTGAAAAGATCGCTTTAAAGTTAAATGAACTGTATCCCAGTAAAAGAGACATTAAGGCGATTGTGGCCAGTTAAGATCCAGTTTAGCCTGCAGTTGCTTGAAAGCTGTTTGCTTAAGAGCGGTACAATGACAAATAGTTTAATCGGATACTGATTAGACTGCCGTTTTCCTGTGACCTTGCTAATTAAATTCATAAGCCTGGTAACAGTTTAACGTTAATATTACCAATGTGTCAGACCAGGGCTTGAATTTTGAAATCGAGGACATGCATGGTCAGAAGATATCATTTAAGATTATACATTTTTTCAAACACATACAAATGCATACAAATATAAATAGTAAAATGCACTAAGTCAGAAGGCATTTGACTTCGGCTGGTGCCTTGGCACACCAGGTGTTTCGGTTGCAATAGTTTGATGGACTCACTACTTGGATGTGTATTTACATTATTTACAGTATATCAAACAGTATTTAGCATGAACCAATGATTTTTTCAAACATAAATAATTGATGTAAAATGCTTGAAGGAATAATATTTAAGGTTTAAGAAGGCATTTTCTTTTTGTTTTAAAGGATATCTTTGAAAATTATATTTTTTATGAATTTTTTGGCAACAAGGGGTAACACATTTTTAAAAAATGTAATTAATTTTCTGACAAAAAACTGGTACCATGAGTAGCATGAAACAATATTTTTTTTTAACATTTGTAATTGATGAAAAATGATTGCAAAAATAATATCTAGGGTCTAATAAAGCATTTTTTATATTTTATTTTAATAGGTTACTCTAAAAATTCTATTTTTCATGAGTTTTATTTGCAACAAGGGGTTATGAAATTTAAAAAATGTTACTTGATTTTTAGACCAAAACTGGTACTATGATAATACTATGATGCACTTCGGCAAAACATTTATAATTATATTGTTTATTCTTGAAAATGTATTTCCCCTATTCACTAAAAATAACACTTTTGATCAGAAAATTCATATATAATGATGTTTACTTTTATTTTCAAGAAGCATAATGCCTCTTTTTAGTTGTATTCAGCCACAAGTTCTTGTCAGCCACTTAAGGGTTATATCTTGCCTTTCTTTTACTAAATGCAAAAAAATTCTACACTTTGAGACATTCATAAAATATTTTATGTCCTTACAACACCGACAGGCTAATAAATTTATATATCAAGTACTTCCATATTAACAGAACCATTCTAGGCGGGCAACCTAGCAACCTTGATTTGTTCATATCTTCCTATCAATCTGTTATATGTGTTATGAATTATTTGTTCGGAGAACATTTAATGTTTGTTATAACTTTTAAATAATTCAATGTTCAAAGTGATATTGTTATTGACCGATAAACCAACATACTGATTAAAAGGGAATATATTATTAATTATTTGCATTTTATCGTACATGAGAAATATTTGCCTAAATGTTTTTCAAACTATAGAGAAATCTAAACACAATTAATAATTGACGACGTTTATAAAAACAAACATTTATGAAATGGAAGTTTAAAGATAAAAAATAAATAATCCAAGTTTTATCAGATATTCGTAATAATTTCCAATATAATTGAGTGTCAATGTGGGTGAATGAATATATCGGATAAAACGAACACTTGTCTACACTTGAATTATGATTAATTTTTCAATATTTTATGCACTTAAGTTTAGCCTTAATGCGTTTTTATAAGCATTTATAGACAGTGTCCCTCCCCAAAATCAAGGAATTATTACTTGTCATTCATTTGTGTAATGGTATACAATAATTTTGTGGTAGAATATTTGAGAAAAACATTAGAAACGAAACTTGTCAGTGATGAATTTTTCCATATGGTTATGGAAATTACCTATCGTCGGTTTCCGAAAAACAATACGTCACGGTTTCCAAAAATATGATGTTGGTGTTAATGAACATTACTGGTTTATATTTTAATAATTTTGATTCTTATTTGATTAATAGGTAATTTCAAGGCTGATAAACTTGAAATATGCAAGCTATTCTTTCGTTTTGCATATGTCTGTCGATACATCTGTACAATCGGTAATTTCCGTAACCACTCGTTAAATTGTAGCAGACACAAGTTTAAATAATTTTTTTATGTTTTACACTAATATTCTACCTCTTTCTTGCTAAAACTAATGCATGAATGATTTAAAAGTAATATTGCATCGTTTTTAGCCAGGAACACCGTCTATGACCGAGAAAAAAAACATTACAAACTTTTTGATTTACGATATTTACTTTATCAATAGTTTGCATGCGGCATGGCATTGCATATTCCGCAAGATAAATATCTCGACTTTATTTATTGGATGATTTCGGACTGTTTCATCCAATCAGAAAATAGCTTTTAAACGTAATTTAGACCCATGTTTAGCGAGATAATTAAGTATCACTTTTTATACTCTGCCAAATTGTGACATAACATGTTGCCTCCCTTGTTGGTTCATGCTACTGTATTATTATGCCCCCCTTCGAAGAAGAGAGGGTATATTGTTTTGCACTTGTCGGTCTGTATGTCCGTCCAGCAGATGGTTTCCGGATAATAACTCAAGAATGCTTATGCCTAGGATCAAGAAACTTCATAGGTACATTGATCATGACTCGCAGATGATTTATATTGATTTTGAGGTCACTAGGTCAAAGAGCAAGGTCACGGTGACCCGAAATAATAAAATGGTTTCCTAATGATAACTCAAGAACGCTTATGCCTAGGATCATGAAACTTCAAGTGTAGATTGATCATGACTCGCAGATGACCACTATTGATTTTGAGGTCACTAGGTCAAAGGTCAAGGTCACGGTGACCCGAAATAGTAAAACAGTTTCCGGATGATAACTCAAGAACGCTTATGCCTAGGATCATGAAACTTCATAGGTTCATTGATCATGACTCGCAGATAAACCCTATTGATTTTCAGGTCACTAGGTCAGAGGTCAAGGTCACGGTGACCCGAAATAGTAAAATGGTTTCCGGATGACAACTCAAGACCGCGTATGCCTAGGATCATGAAACTTCATAGATACATTGATCATGACTCGCAGATGACCATTTTGAGGTCACTGGGTCAAAGGTCAAGGTCACGGTGACCCGAAATAGTTAAATGGTTTCCGGATGATAACTCAAGAACGCTTATGCCAAGGATCATGAAACTTCATAGATACATTGATCATCAGTCGCAGATGATCCCTATTGAATTTCAGGTCACTAGGTCAAAGGTCAAGGTCACGGTGACCCGAAAAAGTAAAATGGTTTCCGGATGATAACTCAACAACGTTTATGCCTAGGATCATGAAACTTAATTGGTACATTGATCATGACTCGCAGATGACCCCTAATGATTTTCAGGTCACTATGTCAAAGGCCAAGGTCACAGTGACTCAACTTTGAAAAATGGTTTCCGGTTGATAACTCAAGAATGCTTTCGCCTATGATCATGAAACTTTTTAGGTACATTGATCATGACTCGCAGATGACCCCTAATGATTTTCAGGTCACTAGGTCAAAGGCCAAGGTCACAGTGACTCAACTTTGAAAAATGGTGTCCGGTTGATAACTCAAGAATGCTTTCGCCTATGATCATGAAACTTTTTAGGTACATTGATCATGACTCTCAGATGACCTCTATTGACTTTCAGGTCACTAGGTCAAAGGTCAAGGTCACAGTGACTTAACACAGTAAAATGGTTTCCGGATGATAACACAAGAAAGCTTACGCCTAGGATCATGAAACTTCATAGGTACATTGATCATGACTCGCAGATGACCCCTATTGATTTTCAGGTCACTAGGTCAGAGGTCAAGGTCTCAGTGCCAAAAACGTATTCACACAATGGCTGCCACTACAATTGACAGCCCATACGGGGGGCATGCATGTTTTACAGACAGCCCTTGTTTTAAAAATGTTTTAATGTAGTATACTTATATTGATATTTACCAAATTGATGCATATGAATGATAGACTTTACTGAAATCATTTTAATGATACTGAAATCATGACAGTGAATTAATTCTGATAATTATTTAATATATTTTGCTTGATACAATCATGTACATCTTTATCAAATGAGATCATACTGTAACTTCAGTGATGAATTTCAGTGAATATAATTAAATCCAAAATATAAGTAACTCCTATATCTCTCCCTCAGCGCGCACACCTCAACATCCTGCTGTGTACCTATCCAGATCCAGATAAAAAGATATGATACATAATTATGTATCATATTGTTCAGAAGGGATGATTTTACCTCTGTTGTATCAATGTATTGTTTTACTTCTTTAATCAGTGTGTTTAAAGATATATAAACATAGCTCCAGGGTCTTTGCTTCAGGCAATGAATATTTCATATCCTCATCTCTTTTTCTAATGGATATTTTAACTAGTTCCTACATTCAATTCAGTCAAATATTTGTGAAGTAGTATCTGTACACATTGGTAGAATTAAATTTGTACATCAAATATTATTTTTTAATTGTTTTAAAAAGATATAGTTCAAATGTTCATACTAGATTTATTTAGAACCTTAGTCATGCCACGGAGATCTAGAGTCCGTGGTCATGTGGTAATTAAACATTTTTAAATATAACCACTTTTATATGGAGTCCTGACCAGATCTCAAATGTATATCCCTTTTCTCTGTCACCCTGGTCATCTCCTATAAAAATGGCAAATTTTATGCAGAACCGTTCTTTATACACAATGGTTGAATGAAAAAATTGACATCCTTTTCACATGGAAATTTCACTTTGACAGTCATGGAAAAAGAGCCTGCACAACACAGATCAAAAATACCTTTTATTTGTGGATAATCCCATATCTTGAAACTCTATGTGCATAATGTCTCAAGTCTACATGAAATCAGGACAACAAAAATGTTTTTTAAGTCTTTAATTGACCTGGCTATAGTAATCAGATTATTATAAGCTAAATTAGTCTATTTATGTCATATGCTTTGTGTATTGTAAACATTCACACAATATTGCAGGTACATGATAGCAATAAATAATAACAAAGCCATCCATACTATAAAGGTCAATGGCAAAGCCTGTGAGAAAAATTTGAACGCATTGAGTGTAATCGCACAACGTGCTCATGGTGAGCTTTTGTGATCGGATTATGGCCGCCGTGAGCCGTCAACATTTGCCTTGTTTACTCTGTGGATGCCACGTTTATATTCCAATCTTCATAAAATTTGGCCAGAATATAAGTCTCAATGATATCTTGGATCAGTTCCAAAATGGTTACAATTGGTTGAAAAACATGGCTGCCAGGCCCAGGGGGTGGGTCATTTTTCCTTATATTGCTATAGTAAAACATACTCGAGAGGTCACATTTATTTTCCGATCTTCATAAATTTTGGTCACAATATTTGTCCCAATAATATCTTGTTTTCTCAGGTGAACGACTTTGGGCCTTTCAGGCCCTCTTGTTTGTTCATCTTACCATTTGAAGAAAAGATATCATTGCACAGATGTCGTTTACTTTTAGAATGTGTTATGCTGCATTTCTTATATGGCTTGTTCGGGGTATATTGTTTAGCACATGTCAGTCAGTCCGTCAGTCGGTCCGTCCACCAGATGGTTTCCGGATGATAACTCAAGAACGCTTAGGCCTAGGATCATGAAACTTCATAGGTACATTAATCAAGACTGGCAGATGAACCCTATTGATTTTCAGGTAACTAAATAAAAGGGTAAGGTCACAGTGACTAGAATGCTTAGGCCTAGGATCATGAAACTACATAGGTATATTGATCATGATTGGCATATGACCCCTATTGATGTTCAGGTCATTAGGTCAAAGGTCAAGGTCACAGTGAGTCAAAACTGTTTAATGATTTCCGGATTATAACTCAAGAATGCTTACGTCTAGGATCATGAAACTTCATAGGTACATTGATCATGACTGGCAGATTACCCCTATTGATGATTAGGTCACTAGGTCAAAGGTCAAGGTCAAAGTGACTCAAAACAGTTAAATAGTATCCGGATGATAACTCAAAAATGCTTATGCCTAGGACCATTTAACTTCATAGGTACATTGATCATGACTGGTATATAACCCTTATTGATTTTCAGGTCACAAGGTCAAAGTTCAAGGTCACAGTGACTCATAACAGTAAAAAAGTTTCCTGATGATAACTCATGAATAGTAAGGTCTAGGATCATGAAACTTCATAGGTAAATTGATCATGACTGGTAGATGATACCTATTGATTTTCAGGTTACTAGGTCAAAGGTCAAGGTCACAGTGACAAAAAATGTATTCACACAATGGCTACCACTACAACTGACAGCCCAAATGGGGGGCATGCATGTTTTACAAACAGCCCTTGTTTGTTTTATGTTGGTAAATGTTCATCTCGGTCAATTCTATGTTAAGTTTGAAAGTAGGTCATATGTGGTCCAAATCACAGATAAGGTTAGTGAAAACTCCAGAGGTCACATTTTCTTCCAGATCTTCATGAAAATTGGACAGATGTTATCTCGATGAAATAAAGTTTCAGTTTGAAAGTTGGTAGTTTGTCAAAAACTAGGTCATTAGGTCAAAATATAGAAAACTTCCTTTACCTTTCTACAGGTCACATTATCTTCCTGATTTTCATGAAAATTGCTTACAATGTCCATCTTAATCAAATCAAAAGCTGAATTTGCAAATTGGTCATGTGCAGGCTAAAGCTAGGTTACAACTTAGTAAAATTATACACAAGTTTTTGACACTATAGAAGGAGTTTTGGGTGAGCGATACAGGGCTATCTTGTTTTAGAACAGCCCGTAGTAAGAAAGGGAATGTATTGTATTTGTTAAAGTAACATTTTATTGTTATTGGAAGTAACTGAGCAATTATATGATGTCATAGTTTTGGTTATTTTGCTCACTTGTTACGATGTGACAAGGTTAGCTTTTGTTATCACTCTGTCTGTTGTATTTTATCCAAAGTTTATTGTGAACACATAAGATATCATTTTACAATGTTTAAATTTGGGTGTCACCTCTTTGCCAGATTCTTATGAAACTAGTCACCTCTATGTCATTTTGGGTTTCATATTCTATCAAAAATTGGGGCACTATGTCAAATATAAAAAAGGTCCGTTAATACTTTAGTGGTCACATTTTCTCTCTGATCCACTTGTAAATTGGTTAGAACATTATTTTAAATGATTTTAAAGTCAAGCTTGAAAGTAGCATACTAGTATTCAACATTTAGGTCACAAGGCCTAGTCTCAGTGATTAACAGGTCACGTTCCAAAGTGGGTCATGTGCTTCCAAGCATTTGATCAATAACTAAAATCATTAAAATCTATTTAACACTTACATTTTTTACCTGATCTTCATGGCAGTTGATCAGAATGTTCAAATAAATAAAAGTAGGAACTCTGTAACAAGGCTCAACTAGATCGGATGGACGCAAATAGTTTATTCATACTCACAATGCCTTTTTTTCTAGATCTTCATGAAAAGTTAGTTAACACCACGAGGAAACAATCAGTTTCAGGTGAGCCACATTGTGCTGTTAAAGCTATCTATGTATAGTATAAATTGTTACAAAACCTTGTTTATCAATAAAAATAAATGAAACAAATGGCTTTCTAAAAGTTGTAGTCTTGGATGATATATTCATCAACTTATAATCTACGACAATCTTTTGAGAAGAAAAACAAAATTTGACTATTATTATACCCCAACATACTGTGATTGGGGGCTAGCACAGGAATTCTCAATTATGTTCCTCGAAAAATAATGGGTGAGCATATTGTTGCTGTTTTATCCAGTTGTATGGACCATTACTCCCAAAAGAATTGTAAGTTCAAATATGAGATATTTAGTTAAATAAATCTCATTGAAGGGAGTGCAGTGTCCAAGAACGAAAACGATTGCACCACAACCATTAACTACTTACCTGCGGATAAATGACAAGCAATAAAAAATACACAATTGCGGTGATGTAGATTAAATTAAATGGATGCTTATTTATTTTATGCTTTCCGGTAATTTATACAGAATTATCAGTGAAATAAACTGGTATTTCACTGTTTTAAACAGTGAAAAATAACAGTGAAAATATCGATATTTTTCGCTGTTTTTTTTTTTTTGGAAAATCGATATTCCACCGAATCCAACACATATCCTCTATATATCCATCCTCTTCAAAAGCATCGTCAAACCAGTACTTTCAGTACTTTGATTTTTTATTTTGCCACCATATATCAACATAAACAAGACAATGATACGCTATTTTTTATCGAACAATTTTCTATTTTGAATTCATATTACAAAAGTCATCCCCTGCTAGTGATTTGCTTCATTACAAAGTTTTGACTCTAAAAGTGTGATATCGTATGACATTTAACAACGTTTCACTTACGGAGTATTTAATATAAATGATTACAATCTGCTCTGCTATAAGTTTAAGTAAACACCATTGTTATACTTCAATATCAATATAACCGTCTTCTGGGGTATCTTAACTTTGAATTACAAAAGTGACGTTGTTAGATTTCCCTTTAACCCAAGGCAGTCTTGGGTGGTGGGTAGGGTACGGATAATGCCACAATTGAATGTTTGGTCACCTAAAACGCCTCTGGTACGTTTTGGATATTACCCGAATTATGTAATAACACATCAAGTAACACTGAACATTTTTACGATACATGTACGTGTAATTAATTTCCGTGGATTTTTATTATTATGCAATAAAACGATAGCAGGCACAAAGAAGTTACGATTGTGAAACGTAAACGATTACAGTGAAACATTATCGTTTTTATTTCAAATGCATTCTAGTCGTTACAACGTATGTGTGCATTAGTTGAACATTCATTAGCAAATACGCTTAACCGAACTGGAATCAATATAACTGTTATACGGTGACTATTTACGCGGGTGCATTTCCATATACGCCTCGAGGTCGTGAGAATGTAGTAGGAAATCAAAAGATCACTTAAATTACATCGTATCGCTTACTGACGAGTACTAAGAACGAGTTAAGATCGGGGTGGAGAGGCCCTGCACACTCGCCCAATACAGACATGACATTTATTGTAGGCTATAATGTGAATACAAGCTACATCAAACAACATCTAGGTTTTATCGGCGTTTTCTTTCATTTCGTTGCATAGCATTGAACTAAAGCTTCTTTCACACCGACAAGAACGGATGAATGAAAAACGTGATTAAATTTGTGCAACTGACGAAATTGGAATGCATAATGATATGACGGTGCCTTAATTTCTTTGATTATTCAGCAGCTGACATTGTTCTGTCTCACGATTTTCTAAGAATTCTATTAATTGTTGTTGTTCCGCAAATTTCAAGCGAGGCAGCTGCCTCATCGTGTCTCAGCGTTGCTAAGATTCTGTTTACGAAATAGAATACCTGCACATTTATGAATACTGTCTACTCAATGGCAGACATAACCAAAAAAGAACACTGCGAACAAAGCACATACCTATCGATAATACAGCGCGACAGACGACTTCTTAAAATCAATGAATGTGTGTGTATTTTGAATGTGTGTGGGAAAATTTCCCACTCGACAATGCACTTTTATAACTGCAGTGAACTTAATTATCCCATGTGGGTGTGTATATATTTAAACCGTGGGTACAACAAAGAGCATAACGACAGCATATACGAACTTGTATAAGTGCGTTCTCGCAGTTCATTCGGTCTTCAATAAAACCTGAAATTTGTGTTATTATTTTATTACATGCTCATTCGTTTCAGTTCTGTTAAATTCCCAGCGGACACACTGATAAAATAAAAATAAGGAAATGACATTTTGATGCAATTTGGGGAAATGTTAAAGGGTTTCGCGAACGATCTATTTATCGAGGATATTTAAACCTTAGCTCCATAAAATATGCCATTGGGATATCGTAACTTTTTGTTTTCAGGTACACTCTGGAACTGTTAAGTCTATTACGATTGGTTTAAAGGGGATTTATACGAAAAGATTATGTTAACGGTTTGTAATATATGTTCTGCTGATATTATGGTATGAAAATATAAAACAACAGATACAACAATTGAATGGCGTACTTGATCACATTTAGGGTACATAATGTTGTATGGTCAGGAACGTCAGTTTGTATTTGACGATTTAATTGTTATTTAAATGTTTTGGTTTTACTTTTGGTGTCGTTTGCGTCAGCTGTTATAATTCCATCAACCAGTCTAGTATTTATTTATAGTAATTATTTCCCAAAATGTTGCACTTAAGAACTTTGATGGATTGATCTATTTTATGAAAACTTAATTTTGAGTAGTACTCACTTTTTTTGTAATTAGAAAATAGGCATTTTTCTGTAGTATTTTATCCGGTTTCATTAGGAAACACGAAGTGAAGACATATAAGGACTTAGACACAGTTCAATTATTAAGAAATAAACTATGTGGTTCAAATGGTATGATTCAGCTTGACAAAAGTAGTCTACAGAAGTGCGCTATAAACTCGGATGTAATGTATTGTAAGGTTGCATGCTTCATTAGATGATATAGAAACACATTTGGTCCACACATAATCGGTACATTTCAGTGTTAGTTGTCTTTATTTATATAGTTACAGATCATTTGATGATAAGGTATTTTGCTGTTTAGACATGTAAATAGCGGACTTTCTTAATTGTCAATCGCATACTTCGCTACCTTTGGGAGCGTGGTTTTGCATTGCACACGTCACCAGTGGATGTACCAATCTATATTAATTAAATGTTCTTCAGTAGAGGGAAGCAGAATCACGTACATGGCCGGACACTTCGGTCACACAATTTGTTATAGTCATGGGGCCAATAGGCCGATACATTTAACGTTTAGTTTAGAATATTGAACGAACATTGAAAAATGTTTTGTTGACATTGGATCAATAGAAATAAATCGTTATTAACATTGACAAGGACTTGAGTATGTTTATTATTGAGTGTCAAAGACTATGTCACAAATGACATGGCACAACAGATCTGACATTTCACAACACATTTATCATTTAACATTGCAAGGTACTGATCGTAATGATGTGAGAATCCTTACATTGTTGTACAAGCACCGTTTATATGTTGCTATAAGAATTTCATCTTTATTTTTCTTGATTATGAAGGTAACATGTTTCTGTTGAATCCAGTTACAGTTTTCAAGATTGACTTATATGCCGTTTGAATAGTCGAATAATGTACATGTATACTTCAAATGTTTGTCGTAATAGTTGTCGTAATACGTGTAATTACTTACTCAACATATTTTGCAATAGGTTGCAATATTAACTATGAAGTGTTTGCCCTTTCATGCGATGCATTTTTGTGCAATCTGTAGCATGTATTTTTTCTTAACGTATACCTTTATAGGGGTTATAGAGGTGCAATCAATGTTTGACTAACCGCATAGGCGTAGTGTGCCGTCCGCAAAGACAGTTTCCGTCTATTTTCAGAAAAAGTTATAGTAAAACGACGTGCGTTAATCACCGTTAAAAGCAAGATATGAGCCCGTTGCATTTACGACAATTGTTAGAAGGATGTCCGACTTATCAATCTAAACGCTTTTGACAATGTCAATTGCGTCGGTTGTGTTAACCTAGCGATCGGTTAAAACGCAAGGCCATCGTTGTCTGAAACACAAGTTTGACTAAATCTCGACTTTTGTTCAATGAATCCAAGTTGCGAACGCGGCTTACACTTTTATGTAACCATTAACAGAGCGATATTTGTTTATATAAATTGTATTTTCATAAGTCTGAACTTTTTTCTTTCATCGTATTTGGTATTTTACAAATGTCAACATTTGGAGTATTGATACAGTGTCTTGTTTATTTTTATTGTGTAGTAAAAATGATAAGACAATTGTGTTGGTATTGTTTACAAAATAAAAGCCTTTAGATTAATGTATATAGTTAGTTTGGAAAATCATTCTTTTTCTTATGAAATTCGATTTGAAATATGTACCTTGTGTTTCGCGTTTTATGTGTCACTTTTGCTTTAAGATGCTAGTTGCATCATTCATGCTAAAATTTGACATATGGGTTAACGTTGAGCCTTAAGTCAATTTTGTCGCAAACACACATTTAACAGTGTTTATGCACAAGCACATGTATCATACTTGTTAACGAAGTTGAAACAAGGCCGATCACCCCATGTAAAATGTAATTTCTTATTTAGCCTTTACAAGATTTTTTGATGGAAGTAAAACTATAAACATAATCATTCAATGGGAAAATCAACCCAAGTAGCTGTAACATCCCAAACTTATAATCGTATGCTCTGGCAGTCATTGTAGACTTAAGTCAGTGGGCAACGGTCTAACTACTTATGAGTCAGTCAGCCAGCCGGTCAGCATTTTTAATTAACAGCATACAAGGGCCCTTATATCTGCTGTGTAACATAGTGCCAGATCTCCGATATCTGTGTATGCGGAAGTCTATGCGCTAAGGTCATACGTTCGCTAGCCGGACTTGTTAAGCTGTACTGTCGCAATTTCTTCAAACATACAATCTGACTTGACTTAATGGTCATCCCTGAATAACGGTCGACTAGCTTTAGAGGTCAGTCTGGGTTCGTTTCGACAAAAAAATATGGATGACATATAAATATTAGGTCACTTTGTTTCAGCGGCCAAATGCAAGTATATTCCACACCGAACTACATTTTCGAACTGAGTTAGGCGGTCACGAGGCAGTCATATTTTTGTGCAAAAAGTAAACACTCAAATCAACCTACGTTGTTTGTTTTACCTCTGATGTCATAGTGTCTATTGTGTGTCTATTTTTCGGCTAAATAATCTGATTGCGTTAACTGTTGTTAATGGGATAACTGCGGCCTATTGCGCGAACACAAATAATTGGTTGTAAATAAGGTTTGTATTATACAAGGCGTATGGATTTCGCTTAAAGTATACAGATTACAGATATTGTACTATATAATAATACTACAAGGCAACAGAAAATAAGAGTTATGCGTAAGTTTTTTTTCCCTGAATACCCAAATACGACAAAGGTACTGAGTACATATGATCACTATTTTAAGTTCGACTGATGGACAAAATAACAATCTGCTATATCTAATGTGTTGCTGATCAACATACCGCGCACAGTGACATGTGGACAAAGCCAGTAATTCTCTAATTTGATGTGAAAAATGCGGTCTGCAGTGAGAAAACAAAAAATGGGGTGCCGATAATGTTTTTGTTTATGATTACTATGGAGAAATCTTTCAAACAAAGTAAGTCAAAGTCTGTAAAACGGTTTAAGTAATTATCGCTATTTAGATGCCAGTGAGCTTTTAAAGCGCGGCGTAATACGTTGAGTTTGTTGTGAGCGAATATGTGTACACGAGGTGTAACTGTTTTAGTGGAGATGATTATATGTTTTTTAAGTAATGTTTGCGTGATGTGATATGTTGTTATCATTAAAAATGACTGTATGTGGATTGCAAGATAGGGGTAACATAACAATTTTTACTCATTAAATGTCAATTTGAAAAGTGTGTGTCGAGTTTAAATTACAATGCTGTTTATCTGTGATGTTTGTGTACAAACAGTTTTTTATAAGCTTTTAATGTTTCTTTCTTTAAATGAGAATGTTTCTAGTATTTGAACAACCATGTAGGCACTGGTAATCCGCGTAAGCGGCCTCTTGCCTGCAACGGACAATTTGACCACTTCCATTGAATTGCCGATGTACACAGGTAAATCTAGTATATTTTACAGATAATTGCGCGCTGGTTACCCATTGGCAAAATTTCAGTTACATGTCATTGCAAAGTGAATTTTTTGATTATTTTTGAATATATAATTTGTGTTATAGATGAGAATATATCTTACTTGATGTTATTACCATATCGTTCAACCTAATTAAAAGTTAAGCGGAATGCAAAACACAATATTGAAATGCATGTTAAATTTCATGCTGCTTCAAATGGTCAATAGTGATCGATGTGATATATCTTTGCATGTATTTGGAACACAATTATTCTCATAATAGGCATTAATAATAAAATAAAAGAGTAGTCTGATATATTTAAGCAGGATAAGGGCAATGTTTAATCCCTATAACAGAAGAGCACAACATTAAATAAAATTATATAATTATATAAATTGCACACTTATTAAAGCGCACAAATACGTCAACTTGATTGTATTAAAGATAACTAACTAGGCAAACTGTGAAATTGTGCACCTCGTAAATTTGTGTGGCTAACTGAACTATTTGATTACGGTTAAACTTACACATTCGAACACTGAACATATTCATTTATATTTATACAATTGAATGGGTTAAATAACATATCACTACATTATATTCCAAAACGAAATTAACATACCCTTCATAATCTCAGCACCTCCGTCCATTGGGAATTAGTACAATTGCTGGTTTCGTATTCATATTCAAATGTAAAGAGCATAAAGCTAGGTTTTGTTCAAATACGCAAATATGAGCAGTCAATTCTACTTTCGCGTGTTACGTTTATGTTAAACTTAGATATACATAATCATAAAAATCAATAATACGATCAACTAAAAACCTATTCCAAATATAATGCTAATTTTACGCGCAAGTAAGCAGTTTAAACCAAGAGCGAATACTTTAGCTTTTTACTTTACAAACATAAAATATATTTTTAAAACGTCCAATAAAATAGACTTTAACGTGTATAATATCGTGTCGATCGTTGATTTTTTTTTAAATATTTCGTTAAAATGTTTGCTTTGAATGAAGTAATGAGAGTACACAAATATACCAATCTAGTTTACGCTATGTGACGCAATATTGAAAAATGTTTGGGATAAATTCCCTTAATAGCCTTACTAGGGACTACTTGTGTTAATTTAAAACTTTACTATAGATGTATAAGATTGTTTAAAATGTTTTAAAACAGTCATGTCATGGCACCATTGACGTTGAAAACATTTACACATAAATCAAGAGAAAGAGCTGTTTATGTCCTAACATATAATATGAAGAAGTGAAACTCCAGCTGCTGGAGCAGTTTTGCATGCTCATTATAAACAATTTGTTGGTCCTTTATTTAAGGCAAGTGACCAATTGCTAAAACAAAACAAAACTGTGAAAAGATGGCAAATACGGAAAAGGCGACAATTCATTCAGGAAATTAAGCGATTGTGTGTATTGAAGTACATACATACTATACAATATTACAATGTACTTGTCTTTTAATAAGAACGAACCTACCTTTTATATGTTTGTCTACGTGTTCTGTGCAGATATTCACAGGATACATAAGCAATTTAATTCAACTGCAACAACCCGTGTTTAAAACCGGTGTTTAGATCGCATACTCTAGCGTATTAAAACACGTTCATAACCTGTTTTAAGTGAAGTTACTAAATTGTCAGTAAATACACTGAGATGTGACTTAATTTAGAAAGTCTGTATACATTAACCCAGACAATAATAATGATATCGCTTAGCAGCAAAATCAATAATAAATATTGTCGTTATTATCATATCGCTCGTTAGCATAATGGCTTTTGCCATCGTATTTTCACTTAACAATTTCTCAAAGGTTCTGGTGCTAGTCATGCAATCCTTTAAGTAACAAAATAGTTCCCAATGAATTAGTATGCGGATGACGCTACTGCGTCAATACTTCTTATCGGACGTTAGACATAACATTTGGTTGTTGCTTTTTAGATGGTCGCTTAGCGACCGTCTAAGGTGATTAGTCTAAAATTCAGGTCGATACGCCTTAGCTACTAGGAGCCCAATACCCGCTTACTACACGTATCCGCGCGAGAAAGAGTTGTATAATTTATGCAAGAGGTTTGAGTTCTCCAATTATATTCATTCACAAATGGAAACATGATATTAATATCGTGTTAAATGCAATAGTTTCGAACGGTGCTATTATAGAAAAGAATCAATAAACAATGATCGTATTGTACGTGTCGCGGAGGAGATTGTTTACGAATGAATAAAATAGTCCACTATCTGCAACGTCTTTATGACGTAGTATTTTTGCTCAGTCCATTCATAATATGAGGCTATTTATAGATGCGCCTGTCGATAAACAAAGGAAAGTCCACGGGCGATAACAACGCAATAGGTTACGCTCTCACATACACCTCAATGACGTAGTACAGGTCGTAAATTGAGGCTATTAATAGATTCGGGAAAAAGTTAACGCTTACTTATATTCTCAATTTATAAAACGTTGAACATAAGTTCAACAATAACTTCAGCGATACGATAGACAAAAACAAAAAAATGTTTCATAATCGCTTAACCCGAATATAACAAACAATTTATAATAATAATACGAATGACCTGTTTCGTAACCTTGTTCATGCTACTACAGCGGGTATTTCTGAAAAAGTTCTTTGGTTCTCAACAGATAGCGGCGATCTTTTGTATTTACGGGTGCTAGCAACGCAATAGTAGAAGGTTAGTGAAAGGTTTAGCTTGTTTATATTCACAGTTCTCAATACATAGACAGTTGGATATGAGTTCATCAATTACTACAGGCATACTATAGGCAACCTCGAAAATGCTTTATAATCGCTAAAACCGTAAACAACAAAATATAGTATATTTAATATATTTATAACAATAAATATCTTTTAAAAATGTAGTCGGCGTATACGCTGACTTTGAAATAAAGTTTGCAATTTACTTTTCTAAATAAATAAATACAATTAAACAAAGTTAAACTGTTGTGTTGTGTTTTTCACTTGTAAGTTGCATATTAACCGCATGGAATGTGTGTTAGCATTGTCAAACCACACATTAGTGTGAGTAGATAAAAATATACTACGGGAGAGCACTTCATATGTTTCCTCATATGCCTTGTTATGAGTATCTTTCTTCACTATCGAAATATAGCGTAGCGTATGTTGATATTTTATTAAAACGCAGTTTTCTTTCGACACATTTAAATCACACGTCAATAGCGGCGTCATGCGAAAATGGGTCTTATGCGTTTCGGCAAGCGTTTGTTAAACCCAACATGTGCTTTTGCGCAGTCAGGCCATAGGCGATGCTGTTCGCTATAAAATCACTCAATATGTTATGTTTCTCCTTAGAGAGATAGCTGAGTGGGCTATTTATATGATGGGCGCATATGGAATAAGACCCATTTTCGCATGACGAGGGTCATTACAAATCTCATTGCGAATTGAAAATGCCACATTCAAGAACAATGCTTTTTGATACAAAATTGAATTCAAAATAGCAAACTTGTTAATAATGGCAGCCTATCCACACATTAAGGAATGATTTTTAGACGTGCTGACCAAGTACGGCAAACATTGTGGTATGATAATTAAACGATTTTCTCTTATCGTGACACTATACTATTTCGCTTATGATTGTTTTCTCATCTTGGAGGCGAAAGTGAAATTCTGCAAGTGGATTGTAACGCGTAATTGTAACAGGGCCACAATTTGTGTCGTTTGAGCATATAGAGAGTAGACCGGAATTCCTTACACTGAACAGTGCTACATCCTTTGAATTGAGCACATACGCAGTGATGTAGCAAAAATTCAGAGGTTGTATCTCGAATCAGCTTATTAAATATTCGAAAATATTCATTCGTGTCTGTTGGTGTTATGTAAAAGTCACTAAGATTAAAACTGAGTAAAACAGCTACTACTAAAAGCGCATTAATGCCCTATACCTATGTTTATGTCAGCGTTGTTGATACCGTTTGAATTGCTCGGGTAACAAGTAAAGCATAAACAGATATGTTTATATACTTTTATTCCTCCATATACAAGATACGAAGATAATTGTATATTTTGAATTTGTATATGGTGTCAAAAATCAAAAGTTTTGTACACGGAACTTTCATTATGAATTTATATTCTTGGTGAGATAGTTATTTGATAATAGAAAAAATATTCCTTTAATATGATGGTGACTGCAAATTTTCTTTATATTAAGTTTTCATGACCATTTTCATCATACTGTCTATGCTTTCAGAACGTCCAAAAAGCATGTGTTTTTATTTTGTCTAAGTTATTTCTTTGAAATTATAAGGATGATAAAAAGTGCACACAAAACTCGACCCGTGCGCTATGACACACACTTTATAAAGTTGAATGGCGTGTGCTCATTTCAAACTTGCGATTGATTTTGAAAAATGAATTGCGTGTTAAATTATGCAATAGCGAACATCTTCAGTGCCTTCAGCGCTTTGATTAATTGCAGCAAGAAGGTAAGCAACAGGGTGACAGAACGAGCCTTTCCCGTTAACAAAATTGGCGGTTTCAAGAACAGCATGATTGAAGGATCAAGGATGTTAACTAATGACTTAAAGTGTGTTAAATAATTAATGTTAAACGTGTTTTCAATAAAGGCACACATGCAAGTATCGTTTAAAAACCTACATACACTTTTTATCCTTGTTTTATCGGTCGTTTATATGTGATGCGCTAATGTCAATTCATGCAATACTATTCATTATAGAAATAATGAGAGTTTGTAATGCCAATATGAAATAGCAAGTGATTTCGTTTTTTTATGCTGATGACATGTCACGAGTTGCAATATTTTTTAGTTCTTTGTTTCTTCTCATGATGGCGTTGTAATAAACGTATTTTTTTATAGGAAGTAATGGAATAAGGTTGATACGATACTATATGAACGCGTATATATTTTGTAACATGTATGCCACGAGTCCTACTCGACCTAGCTGTGGCTATATAAATTGCTATACATTTCGGAGTTTATAGTATTCATTTCTGTATATACTCATTTAATTGAGTAATTGCCTGATGAACTTATCATGTTTGGAAAATTCAGTTCATTTTCATTTGTTGTCCGAAAAAAAAACAAGTGTTCATTTTTAAATTTACGATGCTAAGTCAATTAACAAAAACCCACAAAGAACAAAAGTAAACAAGGATTACAACATTAATTGTTAATACCGGGAAGCCATTATTATATTTTGTAAATGTTTTTACAGACCCAATACTTGTGGATTACTATATTGGTGAAGTATCGTTAACTCTATAACAAGGGACTGCAAACAGTCGAGTGAAAATGTTTATTCAACCATTATTTTAAGTTTTAATAAGGAAATTATTGTATACAGGATTTGAAATATTTGTTTAGATTTTTACCAAAACTCAAACTACATTTGTTATATACACACTGAATTAATCGTTCGCGAATATAACACATATCTTGAAGCTCTAGCTAATTTATAGCGCATATAGGAGTTTATTAAAGACCGTGTTTGAACTGGCATTTGAAACTTTATAAAAATCGTGCGTATATTCGATACTTGTCTGTATCAATATAATACAGCAGAACACATGCATATTAAATTTCAGTTTTAGAGCATACACAATAATCTTTACGTGAATAAATGTTTTAATTCTTAAATAAGTATAGGCCCAGTTTGAGATTATTAGCTCATTAAAACGGTTATAAGTCTCTACTGTGTTTTCACAGACTTTTCCAAGGCAGCGACTCTAGATTAATTCAGATTTAATAGGTGTTTGATGCGTACCAAATCATCAATTGTGTACATTTGTATTTAGCCTTTTTAGGTATTGGCGAAGTACGTTGCGTTTACAATGTACATTTTGATACGGTGACGCCAAATTTGTTCATGCATGTAAGTGTGTTATGCATGTATGTGTCTTGTCTATTTGTTGGTATCTTACTGATTAGTCTTTGTTTTTTTTGCCACAAATAAATGTCCGCATTTTATAAAACGGTTTATTTCGTGATTTCAATGTATTTGTATTCAAATTACGATGAAAACAGCCGATATAGCCCTAAAATCGGAAAATAACAAATTGTGTTTGGTAATTATGAAGGATATTTTTTTTCGCATAAGCATGCTGTTATTGAATCAACTTTAACTTAAATTACAAGGTACATTAATATATACACACTTTTAATCTGATGTTACATATCATTTTCTTCGTGTTGACATTTCAACCATTGAATTAAGACGCTGATACGTCTGCACTATTATCGAATGTGGTTGAATCGTACACATGGATACATGCAAATATATTATAGCTTTGTTTGCAAAGTCTTTTTCTTTGGACCGATCCGATAAACAATAATTATTTTTTAAATAATTTGTGTTACATTCGAGTTAAGAACAGTGATGAGCGGTAGGATACTGCTCGTACCACAAGTAAAACATATCTATGCCTAACACATCATATTAGACAAAACGAACGTTTGCTTTGCTATTTAAGTTTGCAATCAACTGTTAATATTGTCTGTCTATGTTTTTACTCATTGTACTACTTAGGGAACGACATGCAATCCTGCGTAGCAGCGGGAACACGAATAAGCCTATGTTTTTGACTAAAGAAATAACAACATTCAACACACAATGTTTTGGATTCTTAATAAGAGACATGTTAAAATATGTTCAAATAGCAAGAAGTTCACCTGCATAATATTTAGCGACCAGGAACTGAAACGTACGTAATCACGTTTCAATCGTTGTAACTATGTTTTGTTATTTTACTCTACATTCGTTAGAAGCCAGTAATTGAGAACAAACGACCCTGGTGACCTTATGTTTGCAATGAAGATGGATTTTTAAAGTTCAAATTTTAATTGGCAGTAAATAGTTATATTTTTGTATTGATAATACATAACATTTTAATGATTCACATGCTTCTCCTTCTAATCAATAAACACAGCGATTTTTTGTTTTGTTTACGCACCTTTTATACTTCGTATTTCGTATTTTGACAAAGGTTTGTTTGATCACAATGATAATTTTTGGAAATACATTACGCGATATTGTTTATGTTAGCTATTAGAAACAAAAATAAAAATTACGAAACTTCAGAAACATTACAATGGTTTTCCATGAACATGTTGAGCTATATGCGAATGTCTTAAGCGAATATATAAGTTTCCTGTATTTTGTAGTTCTCGTTAACAAAAACCGGTCAATTTCATCCATGATATAAAATCATTTCGGTGATTATAATCGTCACACAAAAGCCGTGAATATATATAAACATAAACAGACAATCAGTACAAGACATAATAAACCAATATACATTTAAATACCACAGCGTCACAGACTATTTCTTTAAAATGATAATACACATTCTCAGCTATGTTTAACTATTGAACCTAAGTTGATTCAAACGCTTATTAAGTTCCGCTTGAGTTATCGCTTGTAAAACTGCAGTGAATTAAACTTCTGCCTTCTGTTGTTGTTTGACTTAAACTGTTTAGATAAACAAGCAGATAAAATTCCTACCGAAACTTGCACTAGCGTTTTCAAAGCATATGTCATGCAATCTTCCTAACTTAAATCGAGTGTTTGCTTATTAATGTAACATAAAGTTACTAGTAAATGCGCTCGTTAAGTTACTCGTCTTTTGTAATAGCATGTATTTTCGATGTGTGTATTATATATTCTGGTGTGATCATCTTCGAATTTTATATATTAATTTCCTTAACTGAACATCGCATTGGGCTATCAACGAATTTACACAAAATACATGTTATTAGTTTGTATTTTTTTCACGATGCTATTACAAAAGACGAGTAACTTAACGAGCGCATTTACTAGTAACTATATGTTACATTAATAAGCAAACACTCGAGTTTAAAGCAGTTGGAGGGCAATCCGAACCGTCACACATGCCTGGTTTAAACCACAAGCTATAGTCACGTGTAACCCAAGCATCGCACGTATCGAAAACTTAAAATAACGATATATCTTTCAAAAATCGCGTACACCTACTTGGACTCTAAATTTGTCAGAAAATCGTTGGTTTGTATCAATTTTTTTTTAAACTTGTATTTTAATGCTGCTATACATATATACCAATAATTAGCTAAGTACATTCGGTAATATCTTTACTTATTGCCTGCAAACCGTTGCAACCATATGGCCCGAAGGCTGACGGAAAAATAGTCGAAATCTTATTTCTTTAATGTGTTGGTTTGGTCATAAGTAAGTGTCCAGAGACAGAAATATTAAGAATGAAGGACATACATGCATATCCCTGTTGTGTTGTTTTCCGGTGAAATAAAGCTAAAAATGTATCTGTAGGAAGTGAGTAGTGTTGTTGATAAACATTTAAGAATAATGGAACTTTAGGCAAATTATCAGGTGAAAAATTATGATAAACACCTGCATTTTTTTTCAGGCACGTGGCAAAGTTCCAAAAATGACAAAATATAACGACTAATTAGACATACCGTAAGTTTGACATTCATTAAGTAATATAGATTATGTAAACGGTAAAATAATTTAAATAATGAATTAAAACAGGAATCGCGACAGTGCCATGAAACCATCTATGAATTTTATCAACGATAAATAAATAAATTAATTAATTAATTGTCTGTAACGTAATTAACTTTGCTGAAAACGAATGGATATAACCAAAGTACACTTACAAATACAGGAAAACATTTTCATATAAACTCAAATTGTTACGCGGAAACTGAACTCTGTACACCTTATATAAACCTCCACCTCAAGTCAAATTAGTGTTTTTATTGAATATCAATAGTATATGATCATAGATATATACATGTTGCTCTCAACATTTTACCTAAATTTCATCTTGAACGCAAACATTTACCCACTTTTCTAATCACAACAAGATTAAATAATTCTTCTAAAAGGCCAGTCAAAACACTAATTCGTGGTCATTGACTCTAAAGGACAACCCTGTTCACAAGTTCAAAGTTATACTTCAATATATATGCAGTAGTTGTAGCGATATGGAATTATTGCACGAACGAACCAGATAGACTACAATGGTGATCCCGAGTAAAAGTTTAATTCAATATTTGAAGTGATGCATTATGTATTTAGTCCCCAAATACAAATATGAATCTAAATTACATCTTGTACTCAAAACTAAACCTGATCCTTTTAAGTACAAAGATCGACATAATTATACTTAAAGGTTTGCCACCATAATAGATCCTAATCAGTTCATAAAGACTAAAAACAATTATGTAAAACAAGCGAACTGCAATGTCAAATAAGGAACGATGCACAATTCTACTGAATTTCAGTTGGTATGGAACTTCGTCAGTGACCTCAAAAATTCGCATTGAATAATTTAATCGAGTGAAGTGATTATCTCTTTAAGAAGCAGTTATATGGTGGGCGTTAACATTAACAACAACATTTTAAAGACGGTAGCAAATAGCTGGAACGATTAAAAAAATAAGCGATACTGTTTCGTTGATGATTTAAGACAGGTAGCCAACACAAGTTTATATTACATTACTCGCTTGCACTGTCATTTCAAAATCTATAATAATGGTTGAGTGTATTTATTTGAATTTCCCATTTACGTTTATATAGCACAACTTGCAAAAGTTTGTAAACAGAATTCGTAAGTTTGTAAATGTATATACATTTATTTGTCAGTAGGAAACAATCGTTATGCGCAGAACGGAACCATAAACTCTCGAATTATTTATATGCCCCAGATCGAATGATCAGGGGTATAGTGCATTTGGCCTGTTTGTCAGTGTATGTGTCTGTTTGTCATTCTGTCATTCTGTCCCCAAACGTTAACCTTGGTCATAACTATTGCAATATTGAAGATAGCAACTTGATATTTGGCATGCATGTGTATCTCATAAAGCTGCACATTTTCAGTGTTCCAATGTCAAGGTCAAGGTCATCCTTTAAGATCAAAGGTCAAATATATGGCTTCAAAATGGCGCAGTAGGGGGGCATTGTTTTTCTGACAAACACATCTCTTGTTAGATTTGCAAAATCTAGATAAAATAAGTAACTGTTGCTTTGAAGACGTATAATCCGTATAATGGCACATTATGATCAAGGGTATTATTATATATAAGCTGTAAACCAATTGAAAACATATATTTAGATGTGTTATATGTTTGAACAATATAAACATACAATAAAACTCACAACATACCTGTCAACACGATTTCGTAATATCAACAATTTAATCACATATACGTATAACTATTAAATTTGGTTTAGTTTCAAAAGCGCAAACGAATGTTCTGCTTGATAAAGCACTTGTACAACGTTGGTAAATTTAACATCCGCATCCGCGAACGAGTGTTTAAACTTAAACCGAACAGATGAACAACACATTTATCAAGTGCCATGAATCGCATTAAGCAGCAAACATTCAAGCTAACATATTTAAGTAGGCATTTGGCCGAGACAGACAAGAGACATGTACAATACAATGGCTTGTTTTCATTTGATCTTTTCATTCGTGTCCTTAATATTGACAAAATACCACTTCAAATGCAACAAGGAGTCATATTGACAATATTTCGACAAGAAAATATAATACAAATGCACATGATATCGTAAATATTGAACAGTCTAGATAAAGGACGCAGTTGTTTTGGATACCCATCAATCCCATAACGACATGTACTAGCATTTGATCCTACTATAGATAAACACTTATACACATATTAACTGTACATTTAAAATTAGTGTTAACAAAGTTAATAACCACTTTTCGGATGTTATTTTTTTTTAACAATATGAACTTTCAGCGAATGAAATATACTCATACACATGTGAATACTGCAGCGTCGACGCTGATTTCTTTATAATAATTATGTATTGACGATTACATTTGATTACTGAAATAAATTTCGTTTCGTGTAATCAGTGTAAAAGAATGTTCTCCCTGATTCAGCACTGGGAAAGATCACTTCCGCATTAAACGGTGTTGACATTAATCACGGGCGTTTTTGTTTCGTTTCGTTCTGTCAACAACGAGGCCACTCAATTGAAACACAACTTTAGTGGTAATGATGATACACCGGTATAAAAAAAGGAAATGTATTTGTACTAATTGAACATTGATATGAACATTTAACAATCAAAATAAATGAACTTCAGAATACAAATTGTATTGGTTGTTAGAAATGCCATGATCATATACTTCAGCGGGATAATTGATATTTCTGCACAATCACTTATAAGGAAAAGCTTTGTGTCTTGATTTTTGCAAAAAAGCGGCCACTATAATATATATTGCAGTTCACTCCTAGTCAAAAAGTTCTTACTAAAAAAATAAAAGTATATATTATAATTTTATGATTAAAACTGTCATCTAAATATAATTAACGAGTCATCTTTACCTAAGGACTTGCTTTGCAACTTATGGTTTTACGAGGTGTGGCTTTTTCCAGATGACGGAATTTCAAACGTTAAACAAAGATGTAATGATGAGTTTTATTCCAAATTGGAAAATCGAAATTCGAAATTGTGTAACTAAACAGAGCCAATTTGTTTTACAATATTGCCATTTTTAAAATTCAGCCTTTTTATATATGTGCTTCATTAAAAAAAAAGTTTTCAAAATTAGGATGCTCGTCATATAGATTATTTATATTTATGATGGCGCGGTGGTCGAGTGGTAACACTCTGGTCTACCATTCCAGAGGTGCCCGGTTCAAATCCCGGCCGGGGCACTGGACATTTCAGAAATGCTTCTAGTGTTTCCCTACCAACTAGAGATGTACTGGTATGAAACCCAGGTAATTCTCGCGTGTATTGGTGCTATACACTGAGCACGTAAAAGAACCAAGGCATCTATTCGCAAAGAGCTAGGGTATCGCACCCGGATTCCTTGTATCCCAATACTGTCTCTTCTGCTTGCTGTTTCTTCAGCAAAAACCAAAGGACCCCATTGGAAATAAGTGCTTGAACTTTCATGGGTTATCCTTGACCGCAAGGTCAAAATAAATACATACATACATACATAGAAATTGGGAGATGGACATAACCTTATTCCGTTCCTAAAGGCGAAAGACAGCGTAAAATTTGTTATACATTTGAAGATGAATTCCACTTTGTGTTTGAGTGTAGGATGTATTCAGAGTAAAGTATATCACATTGTAAAAGGCTAATTACTAACATGTATTGAATAAATTACAATCGAAATGAAAATGCTGCTTCAAATTTATTTTAACAATTGTAATGCATTACATTACGGCTATTATGTCACATGTAACTGCTCTATTTCTATATTGCATTGTACATTACATTTAGACCAATCTTGTAGGTGGTCTGTATAGGGTTTATAAAATCCTTGTTAGTCAAACGTCGTTCTCTTAATTCATGTTGTAATGCGTGTTTGTTAATCTACAGACACCGTGTCAGAATGTTATTTTTATTTTAATTAAATAATGTACTGTACCAGAGCCTTTGGTCTGCCTATATTTGCGTTCCGTTAAGGTAGAAAACAAGGGTAAATGCTAGTGCTATTGTTTTATGGTGAGTTATAATTGGCGTGTATTGTAGTGCAGCAAACTGTAATATAAGAACACTATTTTATTACAATAAAATATTTTGATATTTTCTGAAACATCTGCATACTGTAATGTATACTAGTATCAAAAGCAGGTGCCTCATGAAATGAATTGTATTTAAACTACAATATACCAGCTATATTCTTGTTATTAACAAGCTGAATCATAAAATTGACGTAATGACACACATTTAATTATTGATAAACCGTCGAAAGTTATTTATAGAGAATTTGATATGCAATGATGCGATTAAACGTATTATTTTTTTTATCACATTCCAAACCCTGTTTCCCATGTAATACAACAATTACATATTTTTTTTATTACACATGTGTAATACAACATTTTTAAGCGTTTTCATTGGCTTAGTTTTCGTTTATTGCCCAATCGCATTTTGTTATTTTGCTGAAATGACGTTGCAACGTCAAATGACGTCACGAAATGTAAACAACATTCGGGCCTTATCATTATGTTTGCGTAAATATTTATTTAATTTGCTCATTTAAAAGCATGTGATAAAAAAGATCTGACACTCGTTGTCATATCATACCATATTTTATTAAACTCGTCCAGGAAATTCTTTAGTAAGCTCGCCAAAGGCTCGCTTACTAACAAAATTCCTGAACTCGTTTAATAAAAAATGGTATGATATGACAACTCGTGCCAGATCCTATATGTATAATAATGAACTCTTTACTGTGTAAACACTGTACGCTTATTTTGTCAACTTGGGCATTTGGCCTTCTAGATTTTTTATTAATTTACACACAAACTTACAATATGTTATTTGGTATTGACCGATGCGTAATGTATTCACCGATGTAGACAAATACAATTAATAGCAAGGGAAAATGCAATCTAAAGCTTAGAACCAATTCTACAAGGCCTAGGCATTTTACAGGGTTAGTCCTCTATCGTATGTATTATATACTTTGTTCTGTTTAAGCAAACAGTTAGATTGTATGATCGGCCCATCTAAATATTTACAATTCATAATTACCAGTATGTATAATAATAAAGGCGTCAAAACGTTACAAAGATACAAACAAAAGTCATAGTTGTATTATCTATACATTGGTATACATTGTGAAGTAGAAATTATGCATTTGTTTTTTGTTTAATTTAAAGACAAGGGCATACAAGAAACTATGAAAACACATGATTATCATATTTATAAAGTGATTAAGTTAATTTACAAAGAGGAAAAAAGGCGTCCATAGCTCGCGCATCTGAGTACTATTTTGACATTAAATCTTGCTATATAAGTCTTTACGGCTTATTTAAACCACAAAGATATTGCCAGTTTTGACAAAATGATCATGATTTGCATAAACCTGTCAAAGGATGACCAAACAAGTAATGCAATATACCAAAACATTTCGCGTTCGTCTTGCATTTGAAGAGAATTACTTGTATATTTGTCAGTGATTCGCGGATGTGGCTAGGTAGAAGTATTTGATCACATGTTATAGAGGACAACTAAACGATATTAAATAACAAACGTAACACATCTGGCCCGAATGATTTGAAAACAGAAAACATTAAATGTTAAAGGTAGCTTTGCTGAGAAAATTGATCGTTAATATGAAAACAAAAGGGCACTATTTTCTTAGTCCCAGGTTAATAAAACACATTTGGTACGGACCAATATAACTATCAATTCAATAGGCTGTCAAGTCTAGAGCAGCAAGCTGTAAACTGTAACGGTTAGGACAACTTTGAAAGAGGGTAATTCAATGATGATTATGGTACATTTTTATGAAAATCGATTTAGAAGATGGCGTTTAATGACAAGTGTTGACGTTACATACACTTATAAGGTGCTTCTAAGAAAAAGAAGAGACTGTTAATTATCTGCCCTCAAGAGATGTTGTGTTCAAATTAAGAGGCCACTTTGATCCATAAATCATATCTGCTGTTAACAATCTTTAAGTAATTTTGAAAAAAGCAACAATCACAAGAGGCTAACTAAGTATTTTTGTATCATATCGACTTGTTTATTATCAAGAGGCAAACTGAACACAACGCAATATGTGTATAGTATTAAGATATCATGATGCTCGTAAATAAATGGTTCACAATAAGATATATGTGTTATTGTATCAACAGAAAAAATAGTTCACAAACACAATATTTAGCAGCTTTCAGTGTGGCCTTATTTTTTCCTTTCATTGTCTTATTTTTTGATGACCTTTGAACCGTTAGGTTAAGGTATATTAACTTTGAAACTCTTTTTAGGTAGATGTTTTAAAAAAGCTTCTTACATTATTGTGGTAAATAAGAAGTAAACACGGAAGAAGTATTGTATTATCCACTTTTTCTACAAACCAAATATATTGACAAGTGAGTGACAAGAGCTATAGTTTATTTTATTAACATAAAATTGTATTTCATGTCGTTAACAACAAAAGATCAAACCCTTTTTGCCCTCATTATTATAACTGATATTGAAAAGTGAATCATGTGCAAAACGACTATATATCATTCTAAATACAAAACATGAACAACTATCAGTGAAAGCGAAATGGTGTTCCAAACTCAATACTATAAATCATTAAGAGGAATGGAATTGCATATTTGAACAACCATTTTAAATGACCAATGATGTTAAGATTCAGTGGTTCCAATACATAATAATCCACAGGATGCTTGGAACAAATAGTCTTCTGAATAAAAGTGAAAATAACTGATGGTACATAATGTTTAAATTGCAAACAAAATGAAGAAACGTAAGAACATTCATTCTGGGAATGTCAAATATCTAAAGCAATTATTGACGGAATGTGATCAGGACAAACTTTTCCGTTCATAAATAAGACAATTTTTCCAATTGGATATTTTACAAAGTCTACTAGAACAATAAATAAAGTTTTTTGTATATAAAATTTACTTCTACAAGTGTTAAATGAGTTAAATAATCCCAAGTATAACAGGAGTCAATACATACATTAAGCATAATTATATTAACTTAAGAAAAATATCAATAAAAAAACTTAAAATCCTTTGAAGTCGAATGGCAGTTGTTCAGTGCGATTGTCTCGCTACTTTATATTTAAATTTGATGATTGTTGTTCTTTTTTGCAACCTCTTACAAATTATGGCATTGAGTTGTATTATATGGATAACTTTATATGTGTTACATTTGCATCTCTTTTATCTCAAATTGTTGTAGTCTTTTTAACTGGTTACAAATTTTACTTATACCGTACCGTTACTTAAGGGAAAATGTCTTGATATGTAATTTTTGTATCTGTTCTTGATATATCATTTTTTATTTGTTAGCGCAATTAATACATACTTTCATTATGGAAATGTCATTTTTTTTCTTTCTTTTGTAATTGTCATAATGTTGTTGTTGTTAATTATATAAAAATATAAATAAATAAATAAATAAATATATATATATATATATATATATATATATATATATATATATATATATATATATATATATATATATATATATCATGCAAAGAATACTATACTTTTTATTAGTTATTTACACTTTTTATAACGGTTTTCTCAATTGTGTGGCTCATTTTGTTCTTCACGGCTTATTGGTGAGGTTACGTTCAAGGTCCAACACTGGTGACTCCTGGCTCAATAAAACTACCAAAAATATCAAATTGTTTCTAGTAATTCCTTAAAAAGGAAATAATTAGAATTTACTACACATGATTTTCGCAACATACATAAATAATACACAGTTTCTTGTTCGTTCACTACCTTTGAATGGTCGATAAGTCTTCGATAACTTATTATCACTAGCCTCTATTAATTATATTTTACTATACATATTTTATAAATCAAAGTTAAGCAAAATCATTTAATAAATGTTCACCCGCTTCCACTTCTGAGTAGTCAGGATATGTATCAAAATATTGATCCATAATTTGATATTGCTAATATAGCAGTTACTCCTCTTTGTTCCTTTTTGACGATGCTGGAACAGCAGCGTCCAAGGTTTGATAACCAGTAAAAAAATTCTTAACAATGGCGACCTATGTAAAAGACCGAGCCAGTCCGATTGAGATAACTCGATTTTTCAGTTACTTCCCTTGGCATTCGCCACTGCGTAGGAGATTGCTCGTTGATTTTCATTGATAACATTCTCCTAGCAGAGTTGTCGTTCGTGTTGATAAAGGTAAATATTAATAGAACAGCATATCCTGGGGAAACAGATTCAATAAGTGTATCAGAACGTTAATTTCAAATTAGTAATTTTACATCCATTTTATTTTTATGGACCAATGAAACAACTATATATTTTCTCTATTTTGTTTGATATTTGTTCTCGATTTAGTAAATAAATTGCGAATAAAAACATGTAAAATTAACTTTTTACGTGATCACAAAACTAAAGAATGCGAACGATTTCGAACCTGCAAATTGTAAACGCTGCACTGCTATGATATATATAGATAAAACAACATTTCTTTGCGTAATTGTCCATCCCGCAGCGCAGTGGTAAGGACGTTCGCTTTTTCACCTTTACGACACCGGTTCGATTCCCGCTCCCGGCGCAATGTTATATTTTGTATGTTTTGTGGTCACCATTCCTGACAGTTGTTTTTTTCCGGAAAATCTCACCCCCCCCCCCCCCCAGCATTTGACCATATAAAAAATTAACAAGTATTTCAGTACAAAACAAATAGCTGGAAATTGCAGCTATCATTCAAAATTCGTCCCAACTGTCGTCAATCTAATCTTATTAGGTAGGAGTGCTGGACACACTCCGGGTCCCAACATTATGCAGCCTCAGCGCGGGGGTAACTCATTACCTTGGAAAAACACAAATACACACACTGGGTGCAGCCTAGGCGCGTATAGACTCAAACAAGGCAACAAACTCAAGTGCGGGCACAATCATTTAAATTTTACATATTGAATACGATATTCTAACAGAAATTACACAACCACCTAAGTGTACATACCATGTTTGATATTTCGTTTGATTGTTAGATTTCAGCATATACATGTATAAGGCCATTTCGCTATTAGTTAACTTATCAATATGTTCGTGGGCGAGCTCGGATAGTCAAGTGCTCATACGATTGAGCTCACATGGTCCGGCTATGTGCTCATACCTACTTTCGAGAATCATCATGAATGTATTGCCACACTTAATAAACAAGAATGTAACCCGCCTCCCAGTTTCGCTCAATGGGTCAAGTTACCCACGGGTACTACTTCCCCGTACCCCTAAACTTTTTTTCGTACCAAAAATGTTTCGTTCGCAAAACAACAGGGCAATAACTTTAACAATTAAGGGCGGCGAGGAGGGGACCCTAAAGATGAAGTTTGTTTGATTTTCTAACAAGTATTAAATCGCGTTGTAAACTGTTTGCGGGATTCTTCGTATGAATACATTAATGTACACATATCACATATCAACATATAAACAATTGCCAAATAAACATACAATACAATAACAGCAGATTATAGATAGCGTAAACAATGAAACTCCAGAAACTATATCAAGAGAAAGTGTGCTCTTTCTTTTCAACTACATGTATTACAGCACATCAACTATAAACGTACAATTCTTTCAACTGTGATCACCACCTTGAAAAAATCAATGTCTAGCATTTGGGATTCAATTCGGTTTGAGGGCAAGTAGAACCTCACACTTAACCCTGCATTATTGACAAAGCATATTGGCATATAAAACAAGCGTCGTAAGTATCGGAAATCTATATAACAAATATTTATTCAGAAATCGTGAAGAACAACATGGGACACAAATATGTCTAAACATAATTTGTTTGTAGCAAAAGTTTGAAACAACTTGTATTTTAAATATTCTATAAATATAAACAATTATTTTAAGGATGTTCGATCGTTTTGTGATTTTTTTTAAAATATCCGGAATGCTATAAAAAATTTATGGTGATTAATGGATCTGTATCTGAAATAAATATAAAATAAAAAAGGGAGGTCACCGTGAATAATTTTGAGATAACGAAGGTTTTTAAATGCCCTGTGCGTTTGAAAAAAGGTCATTTTTGCGGGGCATAAAATTGGAGGTACGTTAAAATGTTTGTGTGTAATACATTTAAAATGGCATAGTAATATTGAGATTGTATTAGATAAGCAACTGTAACATTTGTATTATCATACTGAACACTTTTAAAACCAAAAATATTAGAAATCATAAAAAATAATGAGAAATAAGTAAGACTAGTTTTTTGTTTGTTTTGAATTTTTTATTGCACAGTTCAAAATAGATAACATGCAATACAGATACATATTTCTGTTGATGTAATATTCATATTCCTTTCAGGTTCTCAATTAAAGGAAACTTGCTTAGCATTAAAATGAAGTAAAGAAATTGATAGGTCACCGTGGATTTTTTTTTGCTACAGACATTTTAATATGGACTTAATTTCAAAAATATAATGACTAATATTGTAATAGTAATTAAAATATATCTATATAATAACTGCTCCATAACAATCAAATTATCAACTGAAATGTGATACACGTAGAAATATTTATAATGTACATTGTTATGAAAATATTTCAGATGTAACAAATGAAAAAACAATGGTGATATTCAAAAAACATCTTAAATTACCCCACCCACCTGTTACCCATGTTGTGGGTTGTAAATTGAACATATGTATTATTTTAAAATTATTATTTTAGAACTGTGAGATTTGTATCTAAAGACAAGAGGGCCATGATGGCCCTGTATCGCTCCACTGCTGAAAAAAAAGGCTGAAACAAATATTCTACGCATGTGCAAATACTTAAATATAGGTCCTATTTAAGCACATGTACACTTTTGTGACCACCTGGGCTGGGTCAAATTTAACCCCAGGGACATAATTTGAGCAAACTTTGTAGAGGACTACTATATCTCACTACATACAAATTGTGGTAGCCCTAAGTACTAGGGTTAAGGACAATAGTATTTTTAAGTTTTCACAAAATAAGCAAGATATAAGCGTATATAATATTCAATTTTGTGACCCGCGGGTCAGGATCAAATTTGACCCAAAGGGCATAATTTGAACAAACTTAGTAGAAGACTATAAGATGTTCCTGCATACCAAATTTGGTAGCCGTATTCCGAATGGTTTTCGACAAGATTTTTTAAGATTTCACAAAATAGGCGCTTTATAAGCGTTTTTATATTTTGTGACCCCCACGGCAGGGTCAAATTTGACCCAAGAGGCATTATTTGAACAAATTTGGTAGAGGTTTATTAGATGTCACTACATACCAAATTTGGTAGCCCTAGGCCCAATGGATATGGACAAGAGTATTTTAAAGTTTTCACAAAATAAGCACTTTATAAGCATATGTTCAGTTTTGTGACCCCCGGGGCAGTTTCAAATTTGACTCAAGGGGCATAATTTGAACAAACTTGGTAGAGAACTATTACATGTCACTACATACCAAATTTGGTAGCCCTATGTCATACTGTTATGAACAAGAAGATTTTTAAAGTTTTCATAAAAAAGGCCTTATCAACTGAAGTTCATAAGTTCAATTTTGTGACCCTCGAGGCAGGATCAAACTTGACCCCAGGGGCATAATTTGAACAAACCTGGTAGAGAAGTATAAGATGCCACTACATACCAAATTTGGTAGCCCTATACCCAATGGTTATGGACGAGAATATTTGTAAAGTTTTCACAAAATAGACCCTATATAAGCATATGTTCAATTGTGTGACCCCCGGGGCAGGGTCAAATTTGACCCCAGGGGCATCATTTGAACAAAATTGAAAGAGGTTCACCCCAGAAACATTCCTGAAAAAATTTCATCAGAATTGGACTAGTAGTTTAGGAGAAGAAGATGTTTAAAGGAAAAGTTAACGCACGCACGCACGACGGACACAGGATCATGACATAAGCCCTGCTGGCCTTTGGCCAGTGGAGCTAAAAACAACATAGAATACAATAAGCGGGGAAATTATGTTTCACACAGCATCTGTGGTTTAATGCATTGCCAAAAATATCTTACAACTTAGGTGAAACATGAGAAATACAACTGACATAAGAATCACAACTATGTTTGTCATCGAGAAGGAAAAACAATTATGTAACAGCTATTAGATTTCATAGCTTATCTATATACAAGATGCAAATAACAATTGGTTAGATGTCAGGCAACAAATAACTCGCTATTGCACATATTATTTTCTCTGATTTTGTTACTCTGATTTGTCCGTTTGTAACCTCTGACAGGGGGCTCCTCAAAACCACTCAGTCCGTTTCTTTTTGATTCAATACTCAAATGTTTAAGTTGCATTCCACTTCCTGCAACTTTCCTTGTAACACCTTGACTTATAACTTTTGTATCAATCATGGTTTGCAAAGATTTTATGTTGGAAGCAACATTTAGTTACACATTGTATGCTAATACTGCTTGGTCATAGCTGAATGAATATTTGTTTACAGTGTTTTGGTCAAGAGGAACAGAGTTCACTAACTTTTGTAAAGCTAAAACATCCTGTAGAGCGCCATGTGCCATGTATAATTCACCAATTTAACTAAATGTTCCCGCTTATACCGATCGCCGTGGCCTAGTGGATAAGGCGCCCGCCTTGGGATCGGGAGGTCGTAGGTTCGAGCCCCATGGGGAGCGTTTGTCTAAGGATGGATGTTTGTCATGGCACTTGTTCCGATTAGGCCGGCTCGTGAGCCGCGAGCGTTAAACATGAATGGTTACCGACTTCTATCCGCCTGGCGTCTGGCATAGTGATAGGAGTTGGGAGGTACATGGTATACACGAAAAAAGTGTCTCATAAGTCAGATTGACTGGCCCTTTCAATAGGGGTGACACTATAATAAAAAAGACCTTTATATGATTTCATATTTGGTAATATTTCCTTTTTAAGTATCTAAAAAGCCAAAAATATTTTGCTGAAACTCAAACATTTTTCCACAAGTATGGACAGCATGGAGCAACACTTTACAATCAAATACACTCTATATTATGCCCAACTAAAATAACTGGTGAAAATTTCTGTAAGAATGTTATAAAACTTGTCAATGCAGATTTGATGGGGACAGCTGTTACTGTTTGTCCCTTGACAAGCATAGAGTCGTTAACAACTGTCACTCCAGTTATTTCTGACGCTTTCAAGGACATCTTCTTCTCAGGCATCACATATGTTGAAAACTGACCAGTTGAATGCACTGCAGCTATCTGAATTATGTGAGAAGTACGCTCTGAAAAAACAAAACAAAAAATGTAGATAGAAATTGCACAAAATCCATTTTAGCTCCATTAATCAGAGAGCCTTGGGGCGCTCGCTCAAGTACAATGTAAACTTCTTAAAATACTTTTGCAGTGTTAACAACAAACATAAAAGGGAAAAACATTGCCCCCCCCCCCATTCCCAGGACAGGACTTATTTTGAAGCTTAATTTGAACAATCATAGAAGAGGTTCCTTCACATCCATTCTCTATGCATTGTGGTTTAAGAGAGTTTTTCAGTTGAAGGGTTATTGATCGGAAACAATTCACACGATATCTCACATTGAGTTACTCAGCAGTAGCAGGTTGAATTATGTTACACATGTAAGTAAATATGTATATTTTTTAATAGAAGTTAAATTTTGGAGATTTAGAGTACCTAAATACCTGAATTGGACCAAGATAAACTTCTGTATGTGCAACACTGTGAATAAGGAATATGTTAAAAATAAACTTTACCTAACCCTCTTGTTTCCAAATCAAAGAAAACATATTCCTTCCCAGTAGTGTCTAGCCCTGCTGGACCAGGCTTGGGTACAGGTGGGGGTAAAGTTGTAACTTCAACATCTTGGTCCTCTATGTTTGAACTGTATGTTGGTCCCGCTCGTACTTCTTGCACTGTCCTTTGAATGCCTGAACAGCAAAACAGAATTTCAAATGGGAAAATGTGCTTGCACCTTCATGGGTTATCTCCGATTTTTATTTTAAGAAATGATTACACAGCACATTAATGCTTTTACAATAATCAATTTACAAACATAAGCATATGCTTTTAAATGTTCCTACTACTTTGCATATATAATTGATGGATCTATTGAAACAATCTCAAACAAGAAATGTGTCCACACGACACGGATGCCCCAAACTCCAACTTTGTAACAATATAAAAAAATAATCCATACAATTGTAAGAAACCCACGATCCCACATGGCCATGTTCGAACTTGGTCTAGACACAGCTTCTGACCAAGTTTGGTGAAGATCGGATTAAAACTACTTGAATTAGAGGGCAGGCACGAAAAGTATGGTGGACTGACCGACCGAACCACGGATAGTGCAAAAACTAAGTTACCAATTTGGGGCATACACATGAAGAATACTGTGTTTTAAAAATAAAATGCCCATAATTAAAAATACCGTTCCAGTTTTGAGTCTTATGCGTCGCTGTTTTGCTGCACGAGCAAAAGCTATAGCCATCTTTTTTGTGCTGAAGGTCACGGGGAAAGGCCAGTTTCGATGTGAAAGTCCCAGGTGAAACACCCAGTTTATGATTTACCTGAAACAGATTGCAGTAAATGACAGAACAGTTTACAATCCACAATGCTAGAATATGCTTATGCGGAATAAAATATGAAATAATGTCAATAATTTACAAAAGTTACATAATTTTATAAGACCTAGAGATCTACATACACACAAATAATAATAAATTTAAGCCCTTTATTTTCAAAACCAATACGTATTTGACGAATTGAGAATATTTATGTTTTGTAAACTTGAAAAATTTCAATTCTATTACCGGTATTAATAAAAAGTGCTCCAGGAAGAAAATAAACTTATGTCACTTTAAAATATACATGTTTAACTAAGGACAGCCAATGAACCATTCACATTCTACTGTAATTGTGTTTACTGACAGTAAATGATTAATCAGACAAAATATGAAGGAAAAATATAGCAAGTACAATATAAAAAAATGTATGCATGTAGACTACACAGGAATTACATGTACTTTGAGATAACTATCTGACTGTATTCAAAAGTATCAGTAATTTAGTCTAGACAATAAATCATGATATAATGCACCAATGTACCAGAAAGACAAAAAAAGTCTTACACAATGCAAGCTTTGTGTTCATGTCATAAACTCTGTCATGTTTCCGTCCAGTAGCCACATTATTTATTGCACCACAATTGCTACACTGTATTTCCAAAACGCATGCCTGTCCGAAATCTCTGCTTCCTACTGTGTTAAGTAAATTCATGGGCACTTGGCAAGAACTGCATGCTGAAAGCGATTCGGCCAATGTGTCGAGTTCAACGACACGTCTACTAATTTTCCAACTGGCATCGCTGTTGTCACACGTGGTCACGCTTACCGACGATCCGATAGAAAAATCGTCAAAATAACAGTGGTCATACCGGAAATCTTGATTGTCGGTGGAAATAGTATTTCTATTGAAATCCATATTGTTCTTTGGAACGTTTTAAAACAAACTTTTAAGTTTCGTTTTGTATTCCGAATTATATTCAAATTAGACATTTTAAATGAAAATTATCAAGCCAAGTATCTGATTCTCATTGTTGACAAATTATCGTTTCGTAATTAATAGACGCTTGTATTTGCACAGAAATAACATTTACAGCGTAAGCAAGCGTTTCATCGAAGTCGATCACGAAGTGACGTCAAGCAATCGAACGCTTGGTTTCATTGCAGTAAATCTCGAAAATATGTAAATGCCGAAAATTTATAGGCGCATAATCAAAACAGTAAAACTAGAATTTTCACTCGTTTATTCCAACCTAATCTTTTGAAACCGTGAAAAACCGTGTGTTTGTCTGGTCATACAGAAGTGTCTATTGATGCAACTATTTAACATGTCAGATATCCGGACATACTTGAACTGGCTGCCAGGTAACAAAACGAAATATATAAAATACAGGACACGACAAGCAACACGACATTTAACTAAAACAATGGCTTTCTCAAGACAACGCGCAAAACTATTTCTCCGCTTTGACAGTGGTATTGATATCCTCTTTATGTCATTAGTTAAATTGACCACAAAAACATATTGGAAGTTTACTTTCTGTGGTAGCAATATTGAATGTGTAACCTTAAATACTATTTAAATTTCAAATAACAAAATGAAACGTTTCAATTCCAAGACAGTTTTCACCTGTACACAAATTAATTTTGTTTAACTTTATTAACTATGCGAGCAAAGTCTGTATATAACCCTGACGATAGTATTATGCAGACATCAACGCCTATATCAGGGCAAACAAATGGGTGAGCATATGCGATAGTAGGTCGATAGCATGACAGCACAAGATTATATCAAATGACTCGATTGAGATATCATTTAAAACTCTTTTACAATGATGAAGATAATAGCCTGCATGTTTATGGAATTTGTTTGAAAAGTGTTGACGACTTAAATGACGCATACTTTCAGAAATTGACCCTTTTTGCTCAAGATTATAAGCATTAAACGAATGATATAAACTCACATACCTGTGAATACTGAAGCGCAACCGATGATTTATTAATGGTTATAATACACTCACAGTTAAGTTTGAATATTTAAATTACGCTTGATGTCATACAAGCAAAAGATGTCGCAATTGTAAAGCAGCAGTCAAATCAACTTCCGCATAATATGGTGTTATCATTTTAAACGCACAGATAAACACACAATTAAGCAAGCATATTTGATTTCGTCTTAAAGCTCGTCAACATTACTAATATGTGTCGTTCTTTAGTAGTGAGTCTAAGAGGGTTTGCTTAATTGTTTAGTTTGTTATACTAGTTGTAATCACGGGCTCGTTTTATTCCATTTCTTAAATCGTTTATTCCCGTTTAAATTTGGAGCCCAAATCATGTTGGTGTTCCGATATGGTAGCCCTCGATTAAAATGATTAAGTTTTGTGTGTGTGGTCCAGAACATTCTTTACAGCCTGGTAAAATAACCATCAATTAATCCGTTATAAAATTGTAAACATAAAGCCGGTATTGAAATGTTGCATACGTTACTTAAGGCCAAACGCTCATCGTCAACACAATGCATACATATTATTTATACTTGATTTCATTTCATATACCTCATATATCTTCGACTTCCTTAATGGTACCTTTCAGTTCTCTACATGGTTTACACAATTACTTCCTTCTTTGTTCCTTCTTACTGTAAATTGTGTGGTTTTGTGTTCCAAAAGGTCCTTACCATGTGTTGCAGTATTTATTATTTTATTAAACACATGTTGCATGACTATTGTTCATTTTGATTATTTGTCGAAACTTTATTCGAATGCACGAACAAGACTGCGTATTAAATAAATGTATACATGCCATATATAGACCATATATTCATTGTATTATTTGTATTAAGATTTGTCGAAAACAACATGGTTACAGACACACCAGTAAGAGTTATCATATTTATTTTCAGTTTGAAATTCCATAGATAACTTATCTTTCTGTGCTAAGATGATGATGATGATGATGATAATGGTAACTATAACGATGATGGTAATTATTATCATGGCGGTACTAGTTGTGATAATGATTTCGATGATGAATAACGTAATCGTGATGCTCGTGGTTGTGATGAATGTGGTGGAGTTATAAGTAATGACAATGATGACGAGGTTAGTGAATGTGGTGGTAACAATAACAGATGACAAATGTTGATCATGATGATGATGATAATGATGATAAATGTTTTTCACATGTTTTTAAAATAGTTTTTGTGAATATATTATCATCAATTATGTATACTCCTATAAGCGGTACGTCTGCATTGATAAGCGCATAAGTTACAGATTGTACGCAAATAAAGATGATCCGAAAGTTATACATAATTGGCAGTTAAGACAGTCATGTCATTATGTTTCTACAAATTACACATATCAATTATGTAAATATCAGACTCGTACATAAACATATGAATTGTTTTCGAAATGTATTGTAGTTGAGTTGTTTGCGAAGAGTCGTATCAAACAAGAGGCAGTCTGTTCTGGCGATTCCGAAAAACGATCACTCGTGTTCTGGTAGTCAGTATGTGCTCTTACAACAGTTGTAGAGCACTCCTTCGTGCCATCGCTAACTAAAGATAAGATAAAACACGTTATTTATATTCGGTCATATTACCACATATCCTGATTTCATGTCCATGGTATCAGCATCTTAACACTATTTTACTATTTAGACTGTATTGTAAGATTCCTTTAATATGAAATTTAGTTGACTGCTTGATGAAAAACGATCAATGTACACATTTAAGAAAGCTATAAACTTAATGTTCTTACAATTCATATGTAAGCCGTCATATGCATGTTCAGGGCGATCTTCATGTGTTTCTCTTACGACATTATCGTACAATGGCATTCTATTCCTGAAACATAACCGCCACATAGACCTGTTATTCTAATATCAGTCAAATTATGACTCAGATAAAAAAAAGAAATAGAAAATACTCACTTGGTTATACAAATTCAACGTCCTTCAAAAAGCCTGCGTTTGCGAAAGTTGGTTTAAAAGTATGCGTTGACCGGTTTGCGAAATATTTTATGCCTGGAAGGTACATTACCTTTGCCGAACGAAAATTCCAACGACCACCATAATAGCAACAACAGCTACAGCTGCAACTCCACCTCCTATTGCGGCTGCTGGTACTGTATCTTTAGTTTTGTCTAACTTGAGAGCTATAAACACAGTAACAGGCTTGGTACGCTTACCAAATGGGTTTCAAACACAAAATGATGCATACAATTTCATGTTACAGTTGGAATCATGTTCGTTTTAAATAACGTATTATTTTGTTTTTTTGTAAGTTTAAAACTAATACAAAATGTGTTCATTATGAAATATAAATTAATACCATACAATGAATAAAGCATATTTAATAAAAACTATTCTCACCTTCCACACATCCTTCTCCAACAAAGCCTTCATTACAGCCGTACAGACACAAACCTATTGCACCTGAACATCGTGTTCCGTTACTTCCATTGGCACAATTGGTAGGGCATGACTGCTCACAGGATGGACCATAGAAATCAGAAATGCACCCGCTTTTGCAAGTTCCATTCATATGAAATGATTCATTAAGACACATGTTACTACATGGCATATCGCACTTTGCACCGAACACACCTGTCGATGAGCAAATCAAACAATCTCCACTATCCTGGTTGCATATTGTACACGTTTCACTGCAATAACGGTCGCACCATGGATTCCAGAATCTATCTTTGCAACCCTTTCCACAATGTCCGTTAGAACTATTACATGTACCCTCAACACACAATCTTGAACACTGCACACATGTACGGTTTGCATCAGGATAATTTCCATAAGTACACTTTTTACAAACAGATGATCCAAAGCTATTTTAACTACACATAGAACAGTTCATGTCGATCAGTGTACATGGCAACTCACACTTGGGTCCGAACAAGCCATCTTTACATGCGTCTGTGCATTGATCAGCTGATGTACAGGTGCCATGTTTGCAGTTACTGTTGCACGGACAACACGAAGTTCCTTCTGTATAGTATGTAGGATTTAAACACGATGTGCAATTAGAAGCTGCACATATTAGTATTTAAACATTGACATTGTTTATCAGGCCTTGAAAATTCGTCTTTGCATGTCATACATGTTCCATCATTATTACATGTCAAGCATTTTTCAGGACAACGTGTCTGACATGTTTCCCCAATATATCCATTGTTTCAAGCAGTACATTTCATCAGCGAGGTACAAGTTTTGCACATAACAGGACAAGTTTCATAACATTGTGACCCAAAGAATCCATTTTTACAACTTTGACATTCGGTCATGGATGTACATGTAGCACAGTTTGTGGGACAGTTCATCTCACACGACCATCTAAACATACCTGGTTGACAGCAATATGCATTAGAGTATCCGGGTTTACATCCATCTGTACATACAGCATCGATCTTTCGACATAAATTGTTAGCACATCCTTCAGAGCAATTTAAACTGCAGTCGTGATCACGATACCCGATTATGCACGATGAGTAGCACTGACCGGATTGCTCGTAGCATGATTCATTCGGACATCCAAAACTGCATGTTTGGCACGCATTTCTGTACAAAAATCCTGATTTACATTTCAAACATGTCTGTATGTCCGTACAGGATTTGCAATTATATTTACACGCTTGTGAGCAATATGGCCCATACAATCCAGCTGCACACTTATCACATAACGGACCTGTATGTGTTGGCTTACATGAGCAAGTTAGCAAGTTCCACTGTGTCTATCACAGACATCCTTACAGCCGTATGAACACGGTCTGCACTCGTCTCCATAATAACCCAACAAGCACGCGTCGCATTTGCTTCCTGTGAACTTTTCAGAACACGTACACGCTCCGGTTTCTTTATTACAGACGCTACCTTGGCAGCCCGCTGAACAACGTGAATCACAGTGCGTACCATTATAGCCCGGTTCACAAGAATTGCAATTGTTCCAGTCTTCGCAGGATACGCAGTTGGTATGGCATTTATAACAATAATACGTGTTCAGGTAATAGAACGGATATAAGCCAACACTGCATTGCGATGTGCATTGATCTAAAAGATAGATAATATATTTCAATCTTTGAGCATCGAAAAACATTTATACGTTCCAGTATATAAGCGTTGACATATCAATTTAAAAACTATATGAACTGTATCTACCTTGTATGTAAATTGCTATCCAAAAGTAAATAAGATACGTTGTCTTCATCTTGTGTCACAATATGTTCTCTGGAAAATAATCAACATAAGAATAATACAGTAAACAGAGTGAAAGTGGAGCAATAAAATAATATTTTAGATTTTCATCAACTGAATAATCAACAACAACTCATACAATCTTTAAACTGAGTCTTAATTGTTTCCCGTCCCCCCAACCTTAAATCCACAAAAAATCAATGATATATACGGAATATTACGCTAGTCGATTGTTCCATGTGTTTGAATCAGTCGAGTGGCTTTTGTGATGACGTATTTCACGAGAGGCGGAGCCTCGAATGTGATACGAAATAGCGCAAGCCACGAGACTGATACAAACACTTGTAACAATTGACTTGCGTATTATTCCTTTTATTATCCCCACGCTTTTTGAAAAGCGTAGGGATATTGTGGCTATCTCCGCCGTCCGTCTGTCCGTCCGTCTGTCTGTCCGTCCTGGCCACTATCTCCTCCTACACTTTAAGCACTAGAACCTTGAAACTTACACACATGGTAGCTATGAGCATATGTGCGACCCTGCACTATTTGGAATTTTGATCTAACCCCTGGGTCAAAAGTTATGGGGGTTGGGGCGGGGCCGGGTCAGATATGTTCACTCATTTTTATGTTATTTTACAATAACTTCTTCATTTCTACACCGAATTACTTCAAATTGATACTGAACCTCTGTTATGACAATACGGTCAATCTCAACTATGCAAGGCCTCATTACCAACCCTGGGGCGCCCCGCCCACATAGACCACACCCACCCAAAATTGCCTTTTACTATAATTTCTTCATTTCTACACCGATTTACTTCTAATTGATACTGAAATTCTCTTATGACAATACGGTCAATCTCAACTATGCATTACAATACGGTCAATCTTAACTATGCATGGCCCCATTACCAACCATGAGGCGCCCCACCCACATAGGCCACACCAACGCAAATTGCCTTTTACTATAACTTCTTCATTTCTACACCGATTCACTTCTAATTGATACTGAACTTCTCTTATGACAATACGGTCAATCTCAACTATGCATGGCCCCATTACAAACCCTGGGGCGCCCCGCCTAAATAGGCCACACCCATCCAAATTGCCTTTTACTATAATTTCTTTATTTCTACACCGATTCACTTCTTATTTATACTGAACTTCTCTTATGACAATACGGTCAATCTCAACTATGCATTGCCCCATTACCAACCCTGTGGCGCCCCTGGGTCAAACATGCGGCGTGGGGATACATTCATTTCTAATTGATACTGAACTATTCTTATGACAATACGGTCATTCTCAAATATGCATACCAACCCTGGGGCGCCCCGCCCACATAGGCCACACCCGTCCAAAATTGCCGTTTACATAACTTCTTCATTTCTACACCGATTCTCTTCTAATTTATACTGAACTTCTCTTATGACAATACGATCAATCTCAACTACGCATTGCCCCATTACCAACCCTGTGGCGCCCCTGGGTTTAAACATGCGGCGTGTGGATACGCGTCGGCCTGTGCCGCGCCATTTAATCGAGTGAAGTGATTATATCTTTAAGAAGCAGTGATATGTTGCGCGATAACATTAACCACAACATTTAAAAGACGGAAGCAAATAGCTGGAACGATTCTAAAAATAGTCGATACTGTTTCGTTGAAGATTTAAGACAAGTAGCCAACACAAGTTTATATTACATTACTCGCTTGCACTGCCATTTCAAAATCTTCAATAATTGTTGAGGTACTGGCGTGTATAAACATGTAACAGCACAATACATGTGTATTTATTTGAATTTCCCATTTACGTTTATATAGCACAACTTGCAAAAGTTTGTAAACAGAATTCGTAAGTTTGTAAACGATATACATTTATTTGTCAGAAGGAAACAATTGTTATGCACAGAACGGAACCATAAACTCTCGAATTATTTTTATGCACCCGGATCGAATGATCAGGGGTATATTGTTTTTGGCCTGTTTGTCAGTGTATGTGTCTGTCTGTCATTCTGTCATTCTGTCCCAAAACTTTAACCTTGGTCATAACTATTGCAATATTGAAGATAGCAACTTGATATTTGCATGCATGTGTATCTCATAAAGCTGCACAATTTGAGTGGTCAAATGTCAAGGTCAAGGTCATCCTTTAAGGTCAAAGGTCAAATATATGGCTTCAAAGCGGCGTAGTAGGGTCATTGTGTTTCTGACAAACACATCTCTTGTTAGATAAATCTAGATAAAATAAGTAACTGTTGCTTTGAAGTCCTATAATCCGTATAACGGCATATTATGATCGGGATATAATTATATATAAGCTCTAAACCAATTGAACACACATATTGAGATGTGTAATATGTTTAAACCATATAAACATACAATAAAACTCACATACCTGTTAACACAATTCCGTAATAGCAACAATGTAGTCACAAATACGTATAACTATTAAATTGGTTTGGTGACAATAGAGCACAAATGTTCTGCTCGATAAAGCACGTGTACAACGTATGTAAATTTAACTTCCGCATCCGCGCACGAGTGTTTAAGCTTAAACCAAACAGATAAACTACCATTTAGCAAGTGTTCTCGTATTCAGCAGCAAACATGCAAACTTACATATTTAAGACAGACAGAGACATGTAAAATACACTGGCTTGTTATCATTTGATATGTTCATTCGTTTCCTTAATATTGACAAAGATACCACTTCAAATGCAACAATACCAAAAGTCAAATTGACAATATTTCGACAAGAATGAATAATACAAATGCACATGATATCGTAAATATTGAACAGTCTAGATAAAGGACGCAGTTGTTTTGGAAACCCATCATTCCCATAACGACATGTACTAGCATTTGATCCTACTATAGATAAACGCTTATACACATAGTAATTAGTTTGTTAAAATTAGTGTTAACATAGTTAATAACCACTTTTCCAAAGTTTATTTTTTAACAATATAAACTTTCAGCGAATGAATTATACTCATACACATGTGAATATTGCAGCGTCACCGCTGATTTCTTTATAACAATAATGTATTGACGATTGCATTTGATTACTGAAATTTCGTTTGGTGTCATCCCTGATTTAACACTGGTAAAGATCGCTTCCGCATTAAACGGTGTTGACATTAAGACCGCACAGATAAAAATAGCATAAAGCACTTATATTCTGATTCATCTTCAAGTATTTCCACATAAAACATTTAACATAGTTTTTTTAGCTAAGATGGTCCGCTTAATAATTTAGATTACATTAGATTTTAATCACGGGCGTTTTGTTTCGTTTCGTTCTGTTAACAACGAGACCACTTTAAATGAAACACAACTTAAGTGAAAATAATGATACACCGGCAGGAAATAGGACATGCATTCGTTCTTTTTGAAGATAAATAAGAATATATCATATAGCGCATATATAATTATCTTGCACGAATAGTTTAGCCAATTGTGATAAACAATCGTCCATAAAATCCAATTAAACTTTAATTTTAAATCACAAATAATGGTATGCAGTAAACGTTCCGATGCGGAAGCCCGAGTTTAAATAGAGAATATATGGTTGGTGACTTTTGATATCATGTGATATAAGACGAGTCTGATATGGCGTAGGAAAAGGCGAGGCTTGCCGAGGCTTTTCACACGCCATATCGGACGAGTCTTATATCACATGATATCAAAAGTCACCAACCATATATTCTATTTATTATGCCACATTTAAAGTAAATAAGAAAATATTAACAAAACAAACGAAAACAAACAACCGCTAAATTTCATTGATGTCGATACGGTAGTAAAATATGCAAATTAGTAGCAACCTGATTACATCTGCTAGCGTTTATGCATATTTACACATAAAAACTAGTTCGCAAGTAAGCAACAAAAAATCTAATTTAAACGCACATAATTTAACAAAATATAAAAATTGAAGCGAGAAATCGATGCTTTAAATTACAATTTCTGCACTGAAAACGCAATATTAATATTTTTTACAATAACACATTCGACATGTACATGTACTTCCAAGTACACGCCAACCGCTAATTTCAAAGCGAATGTGTAGAGTGAAAATTTCAAACAATAAAGACAATAACCAAATGGAACGGGATTTTCACGTAGTGCGCAAATTGGAAGTGATAAGAGTGATTTATTTTTCAACTTGTCAATCTACGTAGTATACGTTTAGTTGTGAGAAGTAAACGGTCTCCCCGAAAAACAGACCATCGCTGAGAAGCCATAGTGGGTAGGGAACGCGAATTCCTCAAATTTGTGCAAAAACAGCCATTCGCTATTAATAATTGAGGAAAAAAACAAATATATTATAAAAAGGTTGTTAGTTTTAAAAAAATATTTATTTTTTATTTAAAGTTGTTAACAGCCATTTCATATGCCTATATTAGCTTTTTTTTAGAATGATATTGTGTGCCTGTCTAAATTGTAATTTGTTCAAGTTGTGCTTTACGCTATAAAAATGTTATAGTGTAATGATCATTCTTCCAAGTCCTTGGCGATACAGTTCTAGCCTTATCAGTTAAACCGATCTTAGTCTTTCTCTGCCTCTCAAAGAATTCAAGATATAATCCCTCTGCATTCCGGCACAGCTTCAAATCAACCCATTGAATTACTTGTTTGGAAAGGTAGAACTGTTTTTCAACAAATTTATTATTGAGAAAAGTTGTTATTGTTTTATCTTTGAATGTTAGAAAGCATCTTTATTATTTAAAAAATTTCTTTGTCGACATTTATTTATTGTGTATGATATTCACTTTTTTCCCTTGGCATTTAAACTGTGACACAAACAAGGAAAGCATTTGCATCTTTAAAGTATAAGTTGCCCTGAATTCTTCTTTTGATCAAATCTGTCATGTTGATTTTTTTATATTATAAAACGTTTAAGTTTATTTTGTTAAGTTTAATGTTTCATATTATAGTGTATAATTTGTTTTACTTTTAAGTGAAGCAAGTTAGGCCCAAATGTGTATTTGTTTTATTTTCCCATAGATGAATGCTCATTTCTTTCATGCTTTTCATATTTATAAACTTAATAAATGATATAAGTTTTAATTATTACTTACTGTTCATGGATTTTCTGAATACAATATGAATGGTTCAGTTTGTTTACAATTTAACGACGTAATCGACGTTCTACGCCTACAAAAAAGTAGTTCTCAGTATGGGCGGGACTAAGCAAACATTGAACGCTGCACAAAATAATGGTGAACCCAAATGTAGGAGGAGTTAAAACATGATATTAATGGGCGGAGCTTAAAAGTGTTATCGGATGGGGTATCCGATAACACTTTAAAATATCATGTCAGCGTCTCCAACGTAAAAGTGCAGTAGTGGAATACTAAAATGATTAGGTCAAGTGGGTTTTGCTGTATATGTTATACAACATGGGAAAGTAACAATAATTGAATCCATTAAATAATATTATATAATTGTGAACATAAAGTCAGTTTTCAAATGTTTCACTCGGCAAGCATGGACAAAAGCGATGCATGATTATTAATATAAGAATAAAAGAAAACTTCATGATACAAGTTGTATTGGTTTTTTGAAATTTGATAGGTATATACTTTAGGAGGATAACGCATGTAATGGATGTATTGGTATTTCTACAAAAACACTTCTAAATGAAAGCATTTTGTTTTGATTTCTGCTCCTTTAACTTATAATGCGATTAACTCCTCTCTAAAATGTTCGTATTTAAAATAAAAAAAATATGATTGCATTGTTAATTCTAATTAAATCAACTAGTGACCTTTACTTAAGGACTTACCATGTAACTTATGATTTTACGAGGTATGGCTTTGTCAAGATGACAGACACGATAAGGCATTTAATAAAAACGTTAAACATAGATTTAATGATAGTTTCATTCAAAATTGAAATTGTGAAACAAAACAGAGCCAATGTGTTTTAAATATTGCCATTTTGAAATTTCAGCCTTATTTATATAGTTGTGCTTAATAAAAAAAAATCGAACTAGTTTCGAAATTAACATGCTCTTCAGATGGATTGTATGTAGAAAGTGGGAGATGAGCTAAACCTTATTCCGTTTTCATAGGCGAAAGAAATTGTAACATGTGTAATACATTAGAAGATGAATTCCACTATATTTTTAAGTGTAGGATTTATTCAGAGTTAAGATCTCAATTGATAACATTGAAACATTATAAATGCTAAAATGAATTGAATAACTAACACCTAAAAAAAATTTTGCTACACAAATAATGCTGCTACATATATACATCAATTGAAGTAAGGGATAGTAATAAAATGTACCGGGTTGAATTTTGCATGTGTTTAACAGTATTTCTAAATTCTCTCAAACATCTGCATACTGTCAATTATACAAGTATCAAAAGCAGGTGCTTCGTGAAATGAATTGTTTGTAAACTACAATGTATTTGCTATATTGTTGTTAATAATTAGATATAATATAAATTGACGTAATGTGACACATTTAATTATCGATATACTGTCGACAGTTATTTAAAAAAGAGTCAATAATACATTATTATGTATTGTTGTAATCAAACGTTTTATTTCTTTGTATAATCATGAACTTTTTGTTCTGTTTAAACACTGTGTGCTTATTTTGCCCACTTGGGCTTTTGGCTTCTGGATGTTTTGTTAGTAAATATAACACAAAAACTTACAATATGTTATTCATATTGACCGATTCATAATATATTTAACGATGTAGACAGATACTATTAATGGCAAGTGAAAATGAAATCTGAAGGTTAGAACCAATTCTTCAAGGCTTAAGCATTATTTATTTTTTTTTACACGAGTAGTCATCCATCGTATGTTTTAGACCTGTTATATATACTATGTTCTGTTTATAATATACAGACAGTTATATTGTGGATGCCCATGTAAATATTTAGAAAACATTATAACCAGTATGTGTAATAAAAAAAGGCGTCAACACGTTACAAAAAATAAACCAAAGTCACAGTTGTATACATTGGTGTTCACTGTGGAGTAGAAATCAAGCATTTCATTCGTGTTAAATCTGAAGATAACGGCAAACATGAAACTAAGAAAAAACGTGACTATCTTAATTTATTAAGTGATTGAGTAAATTTACCAAGACAAAAAAGGGCGTTTATTGCTCTTTTAAAGCTTGCTCATAGCTATCTAAACTTAATAATTTAGACATAAAAGATTGCTGTATAGGTCTATACGGCGTATTCTAAACACAAAGATTTTGCCAGTTTTTACAAAATGCTCATACTTTTAATTAACCTGGCAAATGATGACTAAACTATTTATGCCATATAACAAAACATTCTGCTCTTTGTTTTGAATTTGAATATAATAAGTTTTATATTATGTTAATGACCCCTTGGATGTGGCTTGCTAAAATAATTTGATCACATTTTATAGAGAACAACTAAATAACAAACATTATACATCTGACCATATTGTTTTCGAATCAGAAAATTTTAAAGGATGCTATGCTAAATAAATCGATCTAAAATATGCAAACACCTGGGCATACTAAGTTCTTAATCCAAAGGAAATAGTACAACACATTTTGTAAGGACCACACGAGAATTTCAAATAGAACTGTACAACTTTTTATTATTGAAATTTAAGTGATTTCAAGGCGTGCGATCTTAAGTCTAAAGATATAAACAGTAAACCGGAACGATCCAAACAACTTTGAAAGAGGGTAATCAAATGATAATTATTGTCAAGTTTTATGATAAGCGATTTAGAAGATGTCGTTTAACGACACTTGTTGACGAAAGACGCCTTTAAGCCTTATGCTACACTCGCTCACTATGAGTACTTTTAACAAGTTTCGATTGTAGCCTTGTAATCTTAAAGGGACCTTTTCACGTTTTAGTAAAATTACACGATTGCCAAAAATGTATTAGATTCGTGAAATTTCGATGTAGTTATGATATTTGCGAGGAAACAGTAATACTGAACATTTAACATGCACTAAAATATCAATTGTATGCATCTTTTGACGGTAAAAAGTATAAAAAACGCGAAACGATTGGATGACATGGAGAGTTCTGTTGTTATCTTGATATTTTGTGACGATACGAGGATATGATGTTCTTCTTGTATTTCACTGGAGCTATTTTGTGCCAGTTGTGACATTTATCAATTTAGTGCGTTTAATGACAAACTCCAATACACGTCAAATCAGTGAACAGGTTCCTTTGAGGGTCGTTGTAAACACTTATAAGATTTTTCTAAGAAAAAGAAGAGACTATTTATTAGCTGCCCTCGGGAGATGTTGCGTACAAATTAAGAGGCCATGTTGATCCATAAATCGTATCAGCTGTCTACAATCCTCGAGTAATTTTGAAAAAAAATGCAACAACAACAGGAGGCCAACTATGTCTTTTATATCATATCGACGTGTTTGTTAGTATTATCAAGAGGCCAAATGAACACATCTGAATATGTGTATTATATCAAGATATTATGATGCTAGTGAATTAAGGGTTCCTAATGAGATATATGTGTTATTATATCAACGGAGAAATTAGTTTTCCAATAAAATATTGAGAAACTAGGAACATACACTTAGGTAATTCCATTTCAATTGTTATTTACTGTGTTTCCGATTTTATCCTACTTTTTACAGATGAGCTGAACAAACTATCATGGTGACCTTATATTTGCTCTTTATTGGCTTAATTTGGGATAACTTTTGAATCATTTTTTAAAGGGATCTTTTCACGGTTTGGTAAATTGACAAAAATTGAAAAAAGTTGTTTCAGATTCGCAAATTTTCGGTTTAGTTATGATATTTGTGAGGAAACAGTATTACTGAACATTTGCCATGGTCTAATATAGCTAATTTATGCATCTGTTGACGATTTAAAAACCTAAAAATTATAACGCGAAACGATTGCATAATTTGGAGAGTTCTGTTGTTGTCGTTTAAATTTGTGAAACTACGAAGATTGCTTATATAACGTATAAAATACGCATCTTATGTATGCTTGGCAGGATAGCTCAGTTGGCTAATGCGTTTTTACTTCAGGATTCCGGGATCACTGGTTCGAGCCCTTCTGCGGGCTTCTTTTTTTCCTTTTTTAAATTTTATTTTTGATTTTTTACTGGAGCTTTTAAAATTTAATGTTTACATTTATCAATATAAAGTATTTAATGACAAACTTCAAAACATGCCAAAATCTGTGAAAAGGCCCCTTTAAGGTATATTAAATCTATCTTCGAAAAGACAAGTTATAATGAAGTAATGTTGTATATGGATGTTTAGAATTTTTATTTGTGAAGTCCAGATTGTTTTCTAATTTTCCGAAAACTATTTAATAGTCATATCTATTTGACTATATTTCTGAATATAAATCACATGTTAATCATAGTTATAAGTGTAACTAACGCTTACCGTTTTTTTTATCATTTTTTCTCTCATTTTTTTGGCTGATTTTTGTTCTGCATGGCATTTTGGTGAGGTGACGCAAAGACCACTTTTTGAGGTCCAACACCAGTGACCCTCTTTTTTCAGTTTTTATTTATCAGCGAAATAAAGCTCAATTTAACTACAAAAATATCAAATTGTTTCTAGTTCTTTCTTTAAAAGGAAATAACAATTAACTGCTTGTGGTTTTCGCAACAGACATGACGAAACTCACATTTTATCGTTCACTATATTGAAATGGTTGATAAGTCTTCGATAACTTATCATCACTGCCTCTGTTAATTCTTTTTTATACTATTCATAGTTTATAAATCAAAGTACTGCAAAACCATTCAATACATGTTCACCGGCTTTCACTTCTGGGTAGTCATGGTGATAATTAAATCTTTATCCATTATTTGATATTGCTTGTTACTGTTTCTAACACAGTCGTGAACTTATGGTTAAATGCTTAGGTTAAAATGTGTGCGTAAAACTAGTAGCACGAAGAATGTTTCATAATGTTATATAACCTGTTATTATATTATTGTATTGTTATAATGTATTTATTAATTCTAAGATATACATTATTATTTTCAGCATTTGGTTTCTTAACAGAAAATCACGAGTTCAGTTATTATATTGGTATTAATTGAGTAAAGATTTATATATAATATGATATGATAAAATAAAAATGTAGCATTAAATTAAATTTTTCAGTAGATATGTATGACTCTTTCAAATACCGTGTTCCTGAAATGATAAAATTAAAAATGCTATTGTGCCAAATGTATTATAAACTTGGAGGTTATAAATACGCACCCTTGTGCTGGCTCAAAATTGCGAATACAGGCATTTTGGAAACTTCAAAATATTCCAATGATATATTATTTACATGTTTAGCTAAAGGCGACTTTCTCAAGCAAAGACATCTGTTTTCCTGTATAATGTTAATATTCGTTCAAACAAACCGCAAATATTTACCCGTGATATGATATCATTCTGGCAATTTTATCCGTAACACGCAAGTTATGTGATAATTAATTGGAAGATATCTATATTCTATTGTTTGAAGTTTGTCAATAATCTACTGTCGGTGATCAAAGATCAAAAAAAGGAAGCCGACCCATTAGCATATAACACGCCACGCGTCAATCTTCATTTGAAACTCTATTAAAACTGCGAATGACGAATAATGCAAATGATAACAATACATTATTTAAACGATTGCAAACCCTGTAAACGTACAATGACCTACATACGTATGTGATCTGAATTTTGATATATTAAATACAATTTTAAAACTAATGTTAACAACTTTATTCACAAACCTGTAAACATTAACTGATTAAACTAATAAAATAGCAACATACCTGTCAGTATTATCGAGTCACAGACAATTTCTCCATTACAATAATACGCATTCCTGGCTGTGTTTAAATATTGAACATATAAGGTTGATTTGAACAGAAGCACATAAAGTTCCGCTTGATTTATCTTTTGTTAAACTGTAGTACATTTAACTTCCGTCTACTGTTATGGTTATATTGAAACCGTTCAGATAAAATCGCAGATACAATTCGTCCCACAATTTGAACTAGCGATTTCATATTATATTGCCTGCTGTCTTCCGTAAATAAATCCAGAATGTGCTCTAGGTAATGAAACATGCAGTTTCTAATATATAACCAAGCACTGTTTTAGGTTCTCGTTTTTTAAAAAAAACCAGCGTAAACAATACAAAAACAAATTAAATGTATTTTTAGTGAATATATTGAAATAACGAGGCGAAAGTTCGGTTCATCAAAATGATATTATAGGTTTTTAAGTCGAGGTTGATCACAATAAAACACACAACGAATATATTTAACTACAATCATAGATGGAAATATTCTTAGGATTGGACATTTGTTAACCCCGTTATATTCCCAAAGGTGCGTTAACTTTTCGGTGGCTCACATTTTAAAATCAGACTGGTTTTGTCGCTATTTCTTTTATAAGTATAGGCGTTTTATTTATTAGATATGTCACACAACTGGAGCGACAGTTGTTACATATTAGTATTAAATCGCGTTGCCAACTGTTTACAAGAATACATTAATGTACACATATCACATATAAGCACGTAAACGATTGACAAATATAAATAAAATATAATTAGAGCAGATTATTGATAACGTAAACAATGAAACTCCCGAAACTATATCAGGAGAAAAGACATGCTGTTTCTTATCAAATACATTTTTAACAGAACCCCTACTCAAATCATAAAATGCTATCAACTGTGATCACCGCCTTGAAATGGTTAATGCATAGCCTTTGGGATTAAATCCGGTTTAAGGAAAAGCAGTACCTCACACTTAAACCTAAATTAACAAACCCTTTTCGATTATAAAACAAGCGACTTAAGTAGCGGAAATCTTTATTAACAATATTTTTCAGAAACAGTGAGGAGCAATATGAACCATAAATATGTCTAAAAATCATTAGTTTGTAGAACAAGTTTGAAACAACTTGTATTTTTTATAGACCTAAACTCCTATATCAGAGCAAACAAATGGGTGAGTATAATAACTCGAACTATTCGATTATAAGTCGATAACATATTAAACATGAGTGTTACAACACAAATTGATATCAAATGACTCGATTGAACTGTTATTTGAAACTCTATAACAATAAAGAAGATAATTGCCTGTATGCTAATAGTAAATTATCGAAAAAAGTTGAGAAATTCAATAACAAACAATTACAAAAATTGACCATTTTTGTGCAGCAATATTAGCATGCAACGAATGAAATTAGCTCACATACCGGTGGATACAACAGCGCCACCGACGGTTTCTTAATCGTTATACTTCATTCACAGTTAAGCCTGTATATTAAAATTTCGTGTGGTTTCATTAGTGTTTCAGATTTCGCAATTGTAAAGCAGCATTTCATTAAACTTCCGCATTATATGGTGTTAATATTTAAACCGCGCAAATAAATACACAATTAAGAATATATCCGAATTCAGCTTGAAGCGCGTCCACATAAAGTATTTTGTTTAATTTAATAAGTTTAAGGAAGACTGCTGTATTATGAAGTGTGTATGTACAAGTGTTCTATCACAGGCTCTTTTCGTTCCGTTGCTTTAATGTAAACCACGCGACCACTTAAAATGCAGCTCAACTTGAGTGGAAATGATGATACAGGAAAAAAAATATCAGTAAGGAAATTGTTAAGTACTTAAAGTCAACATTTATCAGAACATATTCTATATCGCATGCATTTCAATATATTTTCAAGTTGGACAAATGTAGAAGGTCATTGTCGGTTATTCCCGTTTAATGTATGAGCCAAAATAATGTTATGCATTTAACATTCCGACGAGGTGGCCCTCGATGAAATGATTGAGTCTGTTGCGTGTTCTGCTGTACATGTTTTACATCCTTGTTAAATAACCATCAATTAATTGTAACACAATTGTAAACATAGAGCCAGTATTTGAATCTTGCACACGCTATTCAAGGCCTAGCGCTCCTCGGCAAATCATTCCATACATACAATCAAGGGAATTCATTACTAGCGACTCACCAATTAACCGTTAGTATCTCTTTCCACTTGCTGGGTCCGAAATATTTGTAAACACGATCATGGTCTGATAATTGAACGAATTTAACGAAACAGTAACCACACAAGGACATTTAAATAGCGTCCAGTAAATGCAAGTGAAATAAATGATCGTCAAATAAACCGCTTTAATGTGATCCCCTCGTTACCCTACTTTTAATATATTTCAAAGGGAAGATGGCTAACATGGGTTGACTTGAAGCGATACCTAGAATATTCGATAAGATTTATTTTTAATTTACTTCGCACAAGATGGCCCAATTATTCAAAGATCCGCGTTTGTCTCTGATTAAATACTTTGCATACGTGCCTCATCAATTGTTTCTCACAGTTTACATACGACATGATTTAATGATTCTTTAGTTACATAAAATTGTATACAATTGTTGTTTTATCCACGTGCTTTATTTCATTTATATTAATTTCATTTATACGTTATTTTGAAAAAAAAAAACGTTTAGATGAACGGCCGGGAGAACAATCCCTTTCGCATTAAAATATTGCATCCTCAATATTTTTAAGGGTATTCAGCTTTTAAATACCAACTTCTGAGATAAGGCAACGTGAATTGATTTATGCATTCATATTTGTTTAATGCATGAAAGTTCAATCCTTGCTTCAATGTCAAGACTTTAAATGTCGAATCATGTCTCAAATGTCCAACTATTTGCTTTAAGATGTTTAACAAATATATATATATAGTCAACATTTATCAGATATATATAAATATATATATATATATATATATATATATATATATATATATATATATATATATATATATATATATATATATATATATATATATAAATCGGATTTGACAGCTTCCAATATTTGATATTGGTAACTTATTTATTGTAAATGCGACATTAAAAAATGCCTCACGTTCACGATATTGCACCACAGGTGCTTAGCGTATGGCTATGATATTAATTAGTGAAAACATCATTTTGAATGATAAATAATTAAATTATAACGAAAAATCAACTTTCTGAAAGAAAATTCACTATCAAATATATATATAACAAAGTATTCAACTCAAAACCACCTCGAAACGGGGTGCATCGCTGTGAACAACCAAAACTTCATCAAATGTGCAGCGATTTTCACGAACTTTGTCTTATTCAACGCAGAAATGAATTTCCTTTTTAGAAATGTACATATCTTGGAAGATTTTCACAAATGCTGAGTCAAATGTTAAGAAATAGCACGATACACAACTCGCGTAACCAACTCGTTGTCGATCAGACCCGATCAAAGACTGAACTCTTCACGTTGAAAAGGGCATTTTGCCTGCAAAGTTCACGGACCTCGCAACCGTTATTAAATCAAACGTATGAAAAAACTTTCTTACCGTTCTTGCCGTTGCATTATGCATCAACACTAACTGCCAAGCGCCGTTTGAATCCATTGTTTACATACATTTCAACTGGCCGACATTTTAAACACACGAGTGATTTCATTGGTCCAATTCGAAGGTGTGTCTTTACACATTGAGATTTCATTCATTTATCGGGTCTGATCGACAACGTGTATTGTGTATCGTGTTATTTCTTAAAATTTGACCTAGCATGTGTAACAATCTTGCAAGATATGTAAATTTCCAGGAAGGAAATTCATGTTTCAGTTGAATAAGACAGAGTTCGTGAAAATCGCTGCACACTTGATGAAGTGTAATATATATATTTGATAGTTAAATGATTTTTCAGATATCTCACATAATGAATAAGACATACAAATGATAAAGTGATTATGTTTATTTCTTTTCCAATATATGCATACACATAGAACAAACTTTGATGTGAACAGTGTTTACACTTGGTTTGTATGAAACTTAATTAAGGAGTGAATAAAAGAGTAGAACAGAAAATAATAGCTTATGTTACTTCAGCATGTGAAACTCATCGTCTTTAGCATACATATAAAATAACAGCATTCGTGGAAGTACACACAAAACACACATCATTTTAGTGACAGTTAGTTTAAATAAACAGGAAATAAACATATTTCGTGAACATATTTCGTGAAAATGTCACATGGATGAGGTAATACATAGATATCGCACAATGTTATAAGTATAGTTTTACAATTTTAGCAATATTTAAATAATTCTGACCTAATTTGCTTTGTACAAAATGTTTTATTATTATTTTACACTACATACGTATGACATTTTCTTCTATTATTGTAAAGCATTTTGAACTAAACATGGCTAGCTTCCCTGTTTGAACTATTAAGTAGTTTAATACATTACTTAAGGTAGCGCACCTCTAATGATTTCCCGCGATTTATTTTACGATCATCGCCGATCTTCAATGATCGGTTATTTCCGAGAGATGCATTTCATTTTTTTCAAACTTCGAATTTTGATAATTCATTTAGAATACATTATTTTCACTATAAATATTGACTTTAATCCAATAATCATCTGAAAAATACGATTTCGCGATTTCTTCAAATGAGCATTTTTAGCTGTTTATTTATCCATATCTAATTTAAGGTTGCATTGATGAAAAGTTATCGTGGCCGAGTGGTTAAGGCGATGGTCTAGAAATCTTTCGGGATCTTCCCGCGCAGGTTCGAATCCTGCCGACATGGCATACTTTTTGCGACGCGTTTTATTTATTTTCCAACGTAATTTGATTTAATATAGCATATAAGCTATGTTTATTGTTAAATATGTTGAAAATTATAAGCACATCCTTCAATTTTTAAAATTAAAACAACGTTATGGCTAAACTGGGTAATTTACTGCTGAAAATACGAATGATGCATGTTGCATTTGTATTTTTATTTTAAAAAGTAAACGGTAAATCTGTCTATTTCTTGGTATTTTTTTTGCTGTATATAGTGTTTCTATAAAAACTAAGTTAAAAATATAACTTAAATGATACTATTTTGAATTTTATGACACTTTGTTTTTAACCGACCCAATTTTTACTTGGCTGAAATCACTCACATTTCATGTCGCTATTCCATAGATAAAAATTTGTAAAAAATAAATGTCTGTAAAAGAATACTTATTTCATCTTGTTTAAACTTTAAACACCTTTACTGCATATGTACACACCAACTGCATGCCCATATTTGGACATTTGAATGAATTATGGAACTTTTATATACCCCAGGGGTGAAAATAAACTGGACAAAAGCCGAGCGTGAGGGTGGTTTTGAAAAAAACGGTATATTTTTTTTTTAAAGCATGGAAAGCCTACCTACAAATTTGCATGTAGTTCAGTGAAATGATGCTGATTAGGAAAATAATTCATTAAATTATATTTGGATATGTGCCCATTAGGGATGCGATACCTTAATAACACTTGTTTCATAATATTGCAATATTTTGGGATTAAAACTATGATTTTATGTTATTTTATCAATCACATTCTATTATTAACAACAGCGTTATATTAAATTAAAAATTAAAAGTAGATATTCTGTGTTAGACATCTTGTCAATAAGATTATACTTGATTCTATTTCCTGTACTTCATTAAATACTCCAACTTGCTTAGTGGTAACTTTTAGTTTTATACATGGTTTATATAATTACTTCATTGTTTGCTTTCACTTCTTTATATTGTTCCTTCTAAGCGTTGACTGTCTGCTTGTGTTGTCCAAATCGCATTTTTCATGCGTTGCAGTAATAATTATTTCATTTAACACACGTTGCCTGTAAATCTTTCATCATGATGATTTTTCGAAACTGTATTTGTTTGCGTGATACAAAAAGATACATACCATGGCATTTGCTTCCATGAAACACACACTTGTTTAATTAAGTGTACGATATTGTTAACGATAGATTAAGACATATTTTGAACCATCGACTAGTTCATAAATCGTTACCGATAAAATTGTAACAAACATTAATATGCATAAACAATTACCCAAATAACCATGGTAACAGACCAAACGATAAGAGTTATAATATTTTGTCCAGTTATGACGTCAAAATATTACTCATCTTTTTGTGGTTAGATTACGATGATGGTGATGATGATGATAATCATCGTTATTATGATAACGATACTATTCATAATGATGATTTCCATGGTGAAGAAACGTTGTCATTGTGGTAGTGGATTTTGTGGAGGTAAAACTTTGATGACGATTTATGAGGGAAGTGATTGTGGTCGATGTGGAACGATAAATGATGATAGATGATTATTAGTAGGAAGATGATGATATACATATTTTTCCAAGGTTTATGAACATTGTATTTGTGAACAAATTATTCAACAATAATATGCTTCTAAAGTCGGTTCGTCTGTTCGATCAGAACATACTTGACCGATTTCAGCAATTTAAGATAATGAGAAGGTAATACCGACTTGGTGGTTAAGACATTAGTGTTTTTCAACAAATTAAACACGTCGATTAAGTAAATATCAGAAACGTTCTTGAAAAAGTAAATGATGTTCTGAAAATGTGTTTCAGATTATTTGGTTGTTAAGAGTCGTATAAAACCAGAAGTACCATACTAGTGCTATATTCATCATATTTATTTTTAATCAAATATAATTTGGAGGAATCATTATTTGAAGCCAAAACAATTTACGTTTTATTAAATAACCAGTAAACACACTTTAGTTCCACTAATTAACAATATGTGACATATTTGACCGATTGATGCTATTGGGATATCCAAAGTTTGTATTTGCATAAACAATTGTAGCTAGCGTACTACGGAAATATAAAATAATTTTCTTTCGAAATTGTGAAATGAAATGTGTTAACACTTAAAAGGTATATCATTCATAAGTATATCGTCGATAATTGGCGTATTGGTGTTTTCTACACATCGACTGATAAAAAAAGTACTGTTTCTAATTTCTGCACACATATCGGTTCCTTTAACTTAGTAGAGGACCACACGACGATGGTAAACACTAAGTATATAAGCTACATATGACTTCAGACGAGACAATTGCATACGTTTTTTTCCTTTTTGTATTATGTTAAGATCCATAACCTATTGGACTGGAACGATTTGAAGAACTTTGACAAAGGATAAGTCATTCATGTCGTCGTAGTTTTATTCAAATCCACCAAGAGGTGGAGAAGGAAAAATGTTTAGACTATAAAATTTTCGGACGGACGTCCTCACTGAAATACGATGGGCAACTAAATTCTTCTCATAAGCACTCTGTGATGAGGTGAGCTATTCCGCGTTCATCCATTAAGGAGTAACAAAACACCAAAACTGGTATATTAAAAATGGACAATTTTTATGCTGAAATAGAAATAGAAAAAAGACATATCAGCGGAAGATCATATGCGGATGTTTACCAAGTTTTACTACTTAAGTTTTTTTTTATTTACCTGTGACACAAAGAAAATTGACAGTCGTACAAGGGTATAATTTTTATATTCAAAAAACAAAATTCTATATAACGAATCTAAACCCATGGTCCACTCAACCTTTGGTCTGAAGCAATTCAGACACTAGCGCCGCCAAGGGTCCACTGTCCTCCCAGAAGCTGAGACAACCGTCCACGCTGATGTTCTCATCCCGTAGGGTCTCAACAATTAGGCTCGCAAGCGCGCGGTCCTGTTTGTGGTACTCGACATCAATGCAGATGAAACGGTCAACAAGGTAGCGGGCAAAATGCTTGGGGTTGGATTCCACGAGGATTATCCTAAACAAAAATATGTCGCAGGTAATTGTCAACCCGCTATTGGCGCATGTTTGTCAAAAGTAAACAGTAAGAATGTGTGATTGCATTTTTATTACAACTTACTGCAATATGCTCATTTGTTTCATTCTGATCGGTGATATCCAACAGGGATAATCACATGATGATTAAAAGGAAGTGAAGAGGGCAACGCCCATGCCGAGACAGGAGATTTTCTCCGTTTTATACCCTTTATTACTTAAATTATTGTTTTACATTCCGCTGACATTCCACCTATATCGGCATTATTTCAGTATTAATATTCGCTATCTCTATATATATCGACTTTACTCGCTACGAAATTTATTAGCGGGATCACAAAATTACAGCTCCCGCTAATAACATGTGTATCAAGCACAACATACAAAACATATCTTTTCGAATCTTCTTCACAGCGTAACACATATACCGTGGTCAATTAACGTACCAGCAAAAGCCCTGGCTATAACCTCCAACCCTATGGTTTACTTTTATCAGCAGGCCTGAAAAACGTCTCGCTTTAGCTTCCGGTCATATGGCTTACCTTGTCTCCCAACTCTAATCAGCCAACCAGATAAACTTCTCGTTTTAGCCACGTTCCCTATGGGTAACCTTGTCTACCATCTGTTATCAGCAGGTCAGATATAAAAAAAATGTAGCCTCGAGCCCTGTGGGTAACCTTGTCTCCAATCTGTAATCACCAAGTAAGGTAAACCTATCGCTTTAGCCTCCAGCCCTTTGGCTTACCTTGACTCCCATTTCTAATCAACACACCAGATTAACCTCTCGCTTTAGCCTTGATCCTTATGGTTTACCTTGTCTCCCATCTGTTATCAGCAGACCAGATACAATTCTCGCTGTAACCTCCAGACCTATGGCTTACCTTGACTCCAATCTCAAAATCAGAAGGCTACAGCTTTCAGTGCAATTGTTTACATCATCTCGCATATGCAGTGCAACATTCCCTATAAACTAAGTGCTGTATTATCAAGCGTTAATTCTCATCTTTACCGTCCAAATCAACAGTGCAGATGAACTTATTTCTCGCCACCAACCGTCTTGCTCACCTTCACTTCCATATCCAAATACTCCACACAAACCTCTTGCTAGGTCTCACGTCATTTGGCTTATATATAGCCCATCCTAAAGCCTCCAGCCCTTTTGCTTACCTTAACTCGCATCTCTAAAAGCAGCAGGCCAGATAAATCCCTTGCTATAGTCTCCAGCCCCAATCACAAGGATCATCTTTTCTTGCAAAATGTAGTTCTGGGAACAGGTGAGCATGGTTCGTACCCACGGCCTAACGCCTCGACCAAACATTTGGTCGAATTTGCGCATGTCAAAGGTTCCTTCTCTCATACTGATTGGGGTTGTCGCTACAAAATCCGTAAAATAATTCAACACTCAAAAATAAATGTTTCATTTTCTGTTGATCAAGTAAACATTGACGGTAATCTTTACTTATTTTAAATGATGTAATCCCCTGAAAACAATGGTCATCACTCTGTTATTAATTAGTCTATGATCTTGCCTAGTTATTTCGTATTGAAATCTATTAACCACATGGTTTTAACTTTTTCTGTTAGATGATCGAAACTTAACACAAGCAAACGGCTGGAAAACGCACTTACAGTATTGTCATGAAAGCAAATTAAATTGCTTTAATATACAGCGCGTGTTTGCTGTCTTTATTTAAGTTGAAGTACGCATACAAAGGATGATAACTCATTTATGTTTTCATAACGATATCATATCTAATAAACAAACAAAAATTTAGAATGTACACGTAAACATTTAGTATAAACGAGAGTAAATAACGAATCGAGCTGATAAACGTAGGCTTTACAGGTCAAATTTATATTTCAAAATGGTAAATGATATCCTGGTCGAAAATTTTACGAAACAACTTTGGGCAAAGGTGGCGCTTTCAATGCTAGTGAACGAGTAACTTAATAATGTATGTGGTAGTTTTAAAACTACCAACCATTTTTCTATTGGTAACGCAAACCGGTTCATAGCTTATATCAAACACATACAACTGATTGCATGTCCCTCAACAAATAAGCAACGAACTGCACACAACAAAACACACACACTCACAAAAAAAACTCACAATACCAAACAATATAACCTTTCATTCCTAATGTTGTTATATTGCCATGACCAAAAATCAACCATGGTTAGTGCATCCCCCCCTCCCGTAAAAGAAAGTTTATGAAAAACAACAACACCATGCATTACCCTTCATTGTGAAATGTTACCCGATTCTATGCTCCGACAGTTGATACACAGGATTCATTATCTGGGTGTTGAGAACCGTGCATCGATGCATCATGTCCGCTAAGCACTCGTACCTGTTCGAGTTTGTTGTGTAGTTGTGACTGTTAACCTCGACCGCGACCGGGACGATCTGGTCATTCTTCTCCGTTAAGAAGAAATCAATGCCTGTCGTAAATATAAGTTAAAGTACTGGCATATTAAAGAAAGGATACCCTTTTCGCACTAAATGAGAATTATAAAAAACAACTATGACTTCGATGTTTTGGGTGGTAAAGCAACAACATTTCAGAATTTGACAATCTGCACATTAATTGTAAAGATCCAATATTTCACCATTCTTTTTAAGTAAAATCGTCTGAAGTTGAAAATAGAGTGCATGTTTATGAGTAATAAGGGTTAAGATGGATAACTTAAATCAGTTCATGTAGATTACAAAACTCACATATAACTTACATATTACTAGCCTATGATGTTTATTTAAAATTCATTGTTGGTTAATGTCAGTACCAAAACAATAATGAAATATGAAGTGTTCGTTTGTTCAGATTCTTTGTCTTTAAAATAGTAAATTGTAATATACAAGCCGTGCTATGTTAATAGGGGGTTTAATGCATGTGAGTAAAATGTCGTCCCAGATAAGCCTGTGCTGTCCGCCGAGGCTAATCACGGACGACACTTTACGCATAAACTGGATTTTGTTTTCAAGAAAGGCTCTCTTGAAACAAACATTTCAATAAAACCTGAACGTGTCATCCATGATTAACATGTGCAGTCCGCACAGACTAATCTGTTGAGGACAATTTACACACACGCATTAAACCCTATTTTCACAGAGCACGGCCCATATCTACGTTAACCTACCCAACGCTCTTCCTGGGTAAGCAGGTAATCAGAACTAAGTGCACATACTTATGCATACGTATGCAGAGCAATACTTGAAACAGTGTATGTGGATGAACTGCCTTAGAAAGATTTGCTTGACAAATCCAGACAAAAGGGCTTGGGATCGAATTAAAGACAATTGCATTTGAGTCCTTTGTCGGTAAAACCAAAGTTTAGACACGAAATCTAAACTTTTTCTAAGAAAAACGACAACACTTTCTTCTTAATCTAAATAATTGAATTTAAGACTTTCTCTAATAAGCTTTAGGAACACCAACCCTGCACACAGCCAAAATCGCTCACATGACTTCAAGTTTTTTTCTCATAAAACTGACCAGTTGATCTATATTTACCCCATATGACTCAAATTCGCTTGAGGCCTATATACAATATATTGAAATTAATTAATCGCTTGATCAATGTCATCAATAGTGAGACACTTTTTCTTAAGACTTGTAACAAGCTCACAGTTGCCAATCGAACACCGCAGCATAGACTGATCACAATATCCCCCCCCCCCTCTGCAAGTCAGTGGTCAGGTGAGCTAATCATATTTTTTCCCTGGATATTTTCCATATCTATGCTGTCATTTCAAGGTAAAATTCTAAATTTAAATAATAAAAAAAATAGTTGTTCATGCTTCACTGAAGGTCATTATATTTTTGTCCAATGTTTAACAGACAGTTGATTAAAATACATTGTTCTCTTTCTACAAAATTGCACGAAAGAACTGTGATTGCATATCAATTTAAGATCATTGGAGATGACATGCCAACAACTTACAATTGAGCAAATAGGTTTGCCGTCGAAGTCTTTGCAACCAGTTGAGCGCACTCTAAAATTTAGCCCACTGTCACCCTTTGCTAGCTGGATATTGTGGGTTATACCTGAAAATGTTTCAGGAAAGTTTTCATTGTACAAATTAATCAATGTTATCTCTTTTAAACCAAGTTACGGTCATAGCATTTAAAAAGACTAGCACATGGTATTCTTCCACAATCGATTAACTTCGAATCCTAAAGAGACTATTAATTTTGTTTTTGGCTTAAAAAGCCTACCTTAATTGATCAAAATAGACCAATTAAAAATATTGTTTGCACGAATTATTATAAAATTGCAACTATCCATCTATTTAACTTATTAGCAATTTGAAACATGACATTTGTTAAGAATATTTATGATATTTAATTTTCCCAAATTTCCTTATTTATTATGCTATTTTCCTAATCCAAAAGCCAAATGTTTGTGATATACAAAGCAAAATCAACCACTGCAAACATACACATTTGAAAAACTATTTTTCACTACAGTACTGAGAGCAAACAAATTAAATGAAACACTGCTTACCTGTAACTGGCCTGGGCTTGATAGGTTCAACAAAGGTCTCTACGAGAATAGAATCCCCATCGTGAATAACATCCAGGAGGTTATTCACGGCATCAATGACAGATTCAACGTTACCAGGAGCGTGAAACGTAACACCAAAACTGGCATAATAATCTGGGCCCGACGGTTTGACTACAATCTGAAGTAACTCACTGATAAAGTATACTTTATACATGTTCTGTCACAAGCAAATTGTACCATGATTATCTTTCTTAACTTTAATCTTAATTGAAGATAAAAGGGACTTGTTAACAGTTTGGTAAAATGACGATTTTAAACACATTGTGATATATTTAAAAAAATGAGCATTGTGTTTACACAAGCGAAATAGCGCAATAGCGATTAAGGAAAATAATTTTAGGTATTGGTTTGTTAACTGATTATCGTCATTCAAAATAGCTATAATAATAAAGCGTGTGTATTGCTTTTCCTTAATTGGTTGAAAACGGTCAAGCATCACTATGCCGGTTGTGTTGACTTGAAAAGCTGCGTGGTGCAGTAGCAAACATTATATTAGTTTTTGTTTTTGCTTCAATAGAAAGGGTTCGAACCCGGGTACGAGACTAATATGTATTAATTTTTATAAAGTATGAAAGGGCTCAACTAATATTGGGTCTCAAATAGGGAATAAGAAATATGGCAATGTCTCCTAATGGTGGCCATTTATGGTAAGTTATTTGCATTATGAATGACAAAGTTACAGCCCCGAAAAAAACTGGTTTATGACTTAATATGACCGTTGAGGTAGGGAGACGGACGTTACTCGCTACTTATGAGTTTATGGTGGATTACTTATATGTTAAATTATTTTTAAATACATTAATGTATTGCAAAAGTATGACTTTCACAAAGTTAACATTCTAGTTAAGGCTTTTGCGGCCGTTTCGTACAATGTTCATGAACATTTTGAATAATATGTACCGATAACAACCTACTAAACATATGTCAAATATATTTTGCAAGGCTTACACTAGAGTTAGAAAAAGGTTTGTTTATTATTACTTCTATTTATGGAGGCATCACTGTGTCGTCCAACAGTATAAAATGCACAGGTTTTGGTTGACCCTCTATTGAACATTTGTTTACATGGTTATACATATTGGAAATAGAAAATAAGATACAATTTGAAATCAAATGTAATCGAAAGCGTAACGACCGACCGCCTGACCATCCGACAGCTTACACAATTTTTTTTAACCTATAAGTTTCGAAAACAATATCTGGCAAAACAATTCAATAGAGGTAACGGTTTTGATAATTACTTTCATGTAATCGATCTTCAATGAGACACTCCGTCATTGAACGTTACCTTTCGGTTGAAAATGGAAGGTTTTTGCAGAAAGTTTTGGGTCTCAAGCTCCATAGCTGCATGCGTACACACCAAACCACCGTCCTTAATTTGCTTAGCAGTAAACACGTTGTTGGCCGTTGGTTCTACGGCGTGACTCTCTATCGGGGCAGGTGATGTGTCTGGCATAATGACCCCCCTGTTGCCGTCTAGCAAGTTGAATTCAGCCTGGGCGTTTCCGTTTTTCAAACATCGAGCCACTTCGCACACTCTGATAGTATCGATGCTTGGTACCTAGAAAGACAGTTTTTAGTACAGAGCAAAGCTGAAAGTTCTGAAAAAAGAGTAGGTATTGTTATAGGTTTTACTATTTCAAAGTTGTGTCTTACATAACAAAACAGCAGAATGGTTTATATTTTAAACACTATACGATATACCATTTAAATTATATATTTACTTATGAAGGTAACTCTGTTACTTTAACCTACTCATTTTCTGTGTGCAAATATTGTGTGCGTTAAATTCGACCACTCATTGTGTAATTTCGGATATGCATATTTGTATGCAAAGTTATTAAAAGTGCCATAACTGCATAAGTATGCAATACTGAATCTAACTACCACAAACTTACAGATATCTTTGGAACGAATGTAAATTCAAGAGTCTCAGGGTGGGACAGACCGCAGCGTGACATCTGGTATCGTGTCCATAGCTTGTTGTCCACTAGGGCACACAGCGAAAGTGAACTGCTCATTGGGATATCCAGGTTTTCCTATAATAAATACAATATAATAGAGGCCTTCAGTCCTTTTTATCTTTTGATCGTAAAAGCTACTTAGCTACACATAGGGATGTTCATTATTATTAATCCGGGAATCTTAGTGAATACAAACGAGATAATGAGAAAGTGTTAAAGACAATTTAACTTGTAAGGTAACATTATGTCTATAATTAATTTCATCTTATGAGTATGTTCTCGAGATTAATAAGAGAAAAAAAGTTCAGAATCATTTCCTAGCTGTATAATATGGTCCATTCAGTATCCGGATTTGTTTTTCCTGAGTTGAGTAATACGGATTTTTTTTAGTTTACGTCTTCAGCAAAATCATCCAATATCATGACAAGATCTATAATAATTATTATAACATGAAGTACATACTATACGTCTACCTCCATTTCAATAACCCAAAACGGTTGACCAGAATTCACTGGATTGGTGAAATAGTTGATGAGGCAGGTGCATTTCCGCGGGGGATTAAATTCGTCAATGTAGGTGAGGCCCCCTTTATGGAACGTGATGGCCTTAAAAATGAAGAGCTCGTACAGACCCGCCTTTTTCTTGTGCGGTTGTTTTGAAACCCAGGTCTCTTTGAGGACCGGATGCAGGGTGTCGGATACTTTGTTACCACCTTAAAGCGTGGAAAACATTCAAAACTGTTATAACTGTTGTGATTGCTTAAATATTTTAACAAGACACATACTTAACCCTCACAAAGTAGTTTCTAGTTACAAAGACATGAGGCAAAACATATTTTAAAGTAAGATAGCGAATACAATTTTTGTTATGAGGCCTTATTATGATCTGTTTTGGAAAAGTGTGCCACGCACATTATAACTAAGGTGCAAAGCCGATGCCCTAATAGTATTACAGCTACTAAGTAGTATACATATTGAATAAGTTAAATAATATTGATATATGTTTATCAAATCTCACATACACACATCATGGGATTGATATATTGTTTTTTGATTGCAACAAATATTTGTAAAACATGTCTTCCCCTGACTTGAAGAAAGTCGCCCATGTGTCCTTGACCTTATATATACTTATTTGAGTGGTCATCTTTAGTCAATGATAACCGATAAGATAATAAATATTATCTAGATACTAAGTGCAAACTTATCTGATTATACAAGTCCCTGTGACCTTGACCTTGATGATGGCCACAATGTTCATTGCCGACTTACTTTTTTAAGTAACCACTACAACATTTGGCATGATCGCAGATGAAAGCGTACTGAGGGTATCAAGCATAATCAAAATCACTATTTTTTACAACACAATTTACTATATAACAGCATTATGACTTATTAACACAAAAAACTGAATCCTATTTAATCTTAAAATCTTGACAAGAAGCGAGGAAACACTCTATTCTGCCTATGAATACTATTCCAACTCGAGTTTGGTAAAAATTACATATTTCGTTTTTAATGTAGGTATTTTGTTTTAAGGAAACCTAAAACACATGCAAACCATAAATTGCATTACGAATCTGGAATTTCAATATTGTACCTACATTCAGGTACCGGCGCAATGCAATCGTCAGATGGAGAAAGCACTCCAACCAGACAATCTCTTTGTTGTTATCGCGCCGAGGAATAGCAGTTCGATCTTCAGTTTCAGGAAATCCTGTCTCGTGCAGTATATACTGCAGGGTATTGTAGAAATGCAATACCTCCTTCTGTGTTATCCGACTGGAATTAGGGTACCAACACATTTAAAGAAATAAGTTGATTTTGTATTATCGAGGCTCTTTCATAGTACACAGTAACTAGTAATTGTCAATCAATTATCAAGTTGACTGATATAAGCTAATCCTTTGTAGACGAACAATACTACATGCTGTATAATACGACCAAATAAGTTTGCTTTTAATTATTTGACAAACATTACAAAAACAAAGATTATAGTTATCCATGCTCATCTACTGGCCTAGTGTAAGTCTAGTTTTCAATTAATGGTATTAGTACGGAAAACAAACATCCAGATCATCAACTTCAGATTTTGTTGAGCGCTGTTGTACATAACTCAACCATAAAGTGGGGTGTCTACGCTATCATATTGTTCATCCCGCTATTGGTCTGAAGGCTTCAACGACAACCCTCCCTCTACTGTGCCCTGGAGCGAAGTCTTGCAAACTTTGTCAAGCCTGTTGATGTGTCCAACCCAAGCCGGATTTTGCTTTTTTACGGTCACCAACAATGTGGTCACTAAAGTGCTAACAAACGTTTTCTATAATTTGACCTGGTGACCTAGTGTGTAACCTAACCCAGTTTCCAACTTCGATATATTATCATCTGGGTTTTGTTTTGAACAATTGTATTAAGTTGGGCAATACATGTTAGGTTTAATGGTTATTTTCCATCGGGCGTTCAGTAAGAAACAACTGACAAGCACACTGCTCAACATAAAACTCAGCGTCAACTAGAAAATAAGTTGGAGTATCGAAAAGCCAGCGGGACGAGAATGCTAAGTAGTGATAATTGCGAAATAAATGAGGAATACTTGGATATTGTATTTTGGTTTTATTCTATAGACTTGAGGTACCATTCGATTATCGGTATGTCACGATGCGCGACTTTTGTTGATCAATAAAAAAAGTAAACATTTAAAACAAGTTATTTTGTTGCACTTGGAAGAAATTATAAAAACTAATTTGTTTATAACTACTTCCAAATACAGCACAATAGCTGGGGTTTTTTTGTATATCGAATACGTATTATATGAAGCATAACTTATCATAAAATAGTGATCTACTATGTTGTCCGCATTTTAGGGCATATGGCCGGAAGCGATATCTGCCCATACTCTATGGTATAAACGCATCAAAATAAACGTTCAACTAAGTGATATTCTCTATACTGTGAATATGTAAATGCACTTGTATCCACATTTTTCTGTAAAAAATAATTATTTATCATTATGTCGTGGGAAGCGAAAGTTCTGCTTAGATACATTAATGACATGCTTTTGAACTTTCGTGTTGCACTTAAAGACATAGAATGTAACATGGAACGCAATATTTAGACCCTGTCCGGCTAGTATAAGAATTCCGGCCAACTCAGAATGACGCTGAAGACAATTTTTAAATAATATGTTATGTAGACAAATATACCATGGAACATCTGAATTGTAAATGGCAACCTAAAAAGAGCCCCAATAAAACGATTGTTTTAAATAAATTATCTTACAAATAAAATTGGAAACATTGGTGAATAATGAGTGTTTACAGTTTAGTAACACTTAAAAGCATAAATAATATATAAAATAGCAATGAATATGTTGTCAATTTTGAAAGATATCTGGTTTATTTGCAAATAAATTCATTTCGTTTGATAAAATGTTAAATTAAAATTGTTGGGACAATTTGTAACGTAATTGTATGTGTATTATTTATTTATCTTTTATTTTAGCGTGTGAATATATATTTAACATACATTTGCTCAATCTGGGAGGGTAAGATTAATTTGTTGCACGTTCAGGCTGTTGATTTGATTAGCAAGCGCAAGGAGAATGGTATATTGCGATAATGATGAGATCATTTGGAATACAACATTTGTTTATTTGGGTTTCATCCCCTGGAGTGGATGGACTACTCGGTTATCGGAATGTAATAATGGCGATACATTGACTGTTTAAGCCGGAACATAATAACACGTACAAACAATAACCATTTATGGGACTGGGATAGTCATTGATAGGGTACGACTCACCCATATGTCGCAGTGGTATCAATAAAGCGTTGTGTTAACCATCACTATTAACAAGTGAGTGTTTTTAATATCCGATCGACTAAAATGAGTATTAATAGTGGGATAATATTAACATGTACCCATGCTTGAGGATTCCCGTTATATCTAACTTGAACAAAGAGTACAATAAGTCATCAAACATTTAGAATGCTTGTTGTTGTCCCACTTGGGGACCATTTCAAAGATTCCAACTCGACCAAGATATATTTGATATCACGGTATTGTTTAACTAAGTTAAATAAAAATCAGCAACAATGTTGGCCTGCATATTTTCAAAAAGCCATTTCTCTCATCTGACCTGTTTACCCTGTTCCGCACTATATCATTTGGACACATGTTCTGACCAAATTGCAGGGAGATTCGGGCAAAACAGGTGGCTTTTTGCGTGTTTGGAAAGTCCAATATGTTGACTCCGCACGACAGCCAATGCACGACGGACTTAGGGGAATCACACAAGCTTAAGTAAGCTAATAATTGGCATGTTGAGCAGGTATATTAACACATAAAATTGCACGCAGCCTTGAAAGGAAAAGGAACTTGAATCTGTAACCAATGATTAAAAGTTGATAATCATTCTTCAGAACCTACCCGACACTCCTTGTCACGAAGCACGGGGTCACCCAAATTGACATTTGTGTTCCACATCATACCCATGCCGTAAGTCTTGCAGTGTTTGCCAGTCTCCAGATCTCCGTTCTCGTCGTAATCATCACCGCCCTCTACTGCCTTGTCCGTTTCATGAGTTTTATTCTTACTAAACCGACCCTTGAAGCTTTCATCAATAGCCCTCTCATTGTAATCACCATCTTTTGCACTATTGAATTCTTTGTTGTCATCCACTTCTGTTATGTATTGTTCATTTATGTCCATGTCTTCCACCTTTGAACAGAAAAAACACAACTGCTGTCACTGTTAGTGCAGAAAACCATCGAAGTACTCGTTTGACCCAAAAGTGTGATACTAACCATCAAAGTTGGGGAAACCAGACAAGATCTATACCGGGGGACTGTTTCAATAAGTACGTATTTAACGATCTGATAACAAGTTGCAAATATCGCAACTTACCATGTTTAGTTTAAATATTTGTTAATGTTGTTTTAAGTTTATAATATGCATTTTGCAGTCGTAGAGCGAAGTCGAAAACAAAACGTCGTATCTATACGCCAAGTTAGATGCTCTTTGAACCGTGATTTGGACGACATCCCAGAGAATGTGTTTATGTCTAGATATAAAATTAATAAAGAAAGTGTTCACCAAATATTTACTACCGCTAGCAGTCCGTGAAATAGCGATTACTGTTTAAAGTATGCAAAATACATTACAAAATGAACAAATGTTTAACTGTAAATTGTTTTCTGCATGCGCTTCTTAACATTAATTCTAACAATTTGATTAATTTCCCATAAATAATTTACATTGGATTGCAAGTTACGTAATGTATGTAAATATCGTTAACTCGTATGTTAAAGATAGGTGTTATAACATTATATTGTCGAACACCAATTGAATTATAAGCGCTTTCCACCACTCTACTCATTTTTTTAAAAACTGATAAATGTTTTTTTATTATTGTATGTGATAGGACTTTGGATGTTAGTGTATTTCGATCTAAGTCACAGCGTACAGATCTGGGTGCATACAACCGCTGCTTAAGTAATAAATACAAGAGAATGTATTTTGGTGGTGCTCTTTCGCGTTTTTAATGGCACAATTATAATGCGACTTTACGACGATTATCCTGATCAAGCAACGATCTGAAAAAAGTTTGGATCAGGGCGAATCGGGCCGATCGGAGTCTCAATCGAGCAATTTGGCAACTCATAGTCTTCATTTTGACCGTACTACGATGCCCCTACGTCAAACGCGATGCTAACGCGCTTCTACTACGATGTTACGCATACCGTTGCCGACTAGCAGCCGCGTTTACTGCCGCGACATTCAAAATCATACTACGACGCTACGCACACCGATATGACTGAACGACGATTTCGCCAACATATCTCCGATCATATTACGATTGTATTACGCTTCTAGTACGACTTTGGCGATGATGTATATATATATATATATATATATATATATATATATATATATATATATATATATATATCTTTGAGTAAAACCAAATTTTTCATTTCTTTCCAAACTTCAAACATGAATGGACGTATGAATGCTGATCTGATTCAACTGGCTTTACTTCAGCAAGAACAGTTGTAAGTTGAACTTGAAATTGCACAGATAGTTAACAGGCGGAGGCGCAGAAGAAGGCCAAAAAGATACTGAGTACGGCAATGGCTATCTGCAGATAGGAGGCTCCAGTTTGACAGTATGACACACTGCTGCGAAAACTCTGAATAGAAGACACCAATATCTTTTTCAACTTTTTTAGGATGGAACCAGCGATGTTCGATGAGTTGCTCCAGAGAGTTGGCCCTAGGATTCAGAAGAAAGATACAGGCTGGAGGAGAGCGTTATTTGCCATTACTATCAGACATCTCGCTTCATGAGATAAGTACCCTAGTCTAATGTATAACTTCAGAGTGGCTGAGAATACGATAGCGTGTTTCATGCATGGGGTTTGACAGGCTATTTGTGAGGAATTTAAAGATGAAGCGATAAAATGCCCAACAACTCCAGATGAATGGTCTCTCATAGCAGACGAGTTCAAGAACAGATGGAATGCCCGAAATGCATGCGGTGCCCTAGATGGTAAACATGTGGCCATCAGATTTCCCCCGAACAGTAGCTCGCTTTACCACAATTACAAGCATTACTTTTTCGTAGTGCTACTTGCATTGGCAGATACTGATTACAGATTTCAATGGATTGACTGCGGAGGTCTTGGTTCTATGTCTAATGCTCCCATTTTTAACGAATCTGAGCTGAAACAGTGCTTCGAAGACAGAGCAATTGGATTTACAGCGCCAGACCCACTTCCTCATGACCGCGAGCCGATGCCCTAATTTATTTTGGGACACGATGCATTTGGGTTGAGGATATATTTGTTGAAACTTTATTCGCAAAGAGGTCTAACCTGAGAGCACTTAATCACCAACTACAGAATATCAAGGGGTCGTCGTGTGATTGAAAATGCGGTTGGTATTTTGGCACAAAGATGGCATGTATTATTCATAACCATGCAGCATTTCCCAGCTGCGATACAAGACATCATAGAGTGTTGTGTTTGCCTTCATACCCTCATGAGATTGCGCTACCCGGCTTTACAAAATGCCCATCTTGACTAGGAAGATGATGATCACAATCCGGAGCCCGGTGCCTGAAGACAAGAAGCTAACATGCAAGAGGTACAGATGCCAGGAGGACCAAACAGGGACAGCATCGCTGGGAAGAGAAAAGGGAGCTACTTAAACTCTTTTTTAACAGCCCGGTAGGATCGGTACCATGGCAGGAAAGAATCATTCCCTACAAGTATGCGTTATTATGTACAGTGTTGGACATTTTAAGAAGTATATGTGCGGTATAATCAAGTTATAACGAATAAACATCTGTTTACAATTTTTTACAATTACTGCGAAGTCAGATGACGTTTGTGTAGTGATTGTTTGAATATTTTTTGTCAAGCTGCAATTTCGGATTAAATTAAGATTGTGAAAAATCTCTGCAGTTATTTGTGAATTAAAGTACAGTTCTATATTGTATGTTTTTGCAAAAGGAATTTATGTGTATAATGCAATGCAATATACAAAAGAAGTCATCTTAACAGCGTTTGCCATATATATATAAACTGTTGTAAACAATAAAAAATGAAAATTATGTAATTTAAGTATTTTTTTTTTCCCCAAATTATGAGTTACACTCCATTCGTGGGCAATTTGGTAAAACTGTAACCAAGTAAAATACGGTAAAGGTATGGAAACATCGAAGAAATTTAGTCGCAGAAAGATTACAGGCAGATCAACGTGCCTAAGTATATGGAGTAATAAATAATACTAGTATATTCTATATTAGTTTTATTCTTATACTTCGTGTATAAAACAGAAACATATGACACAAATCTTGTAACATAATCGCATTGCAAATGTAGATTTAAATTCGTTTAAGGCACCTAAAGTTATTTGACAACAAAGCTGATGGTACCAACCATAATGCTATTTTTATTAAAAATTAAACGTTAAGATTTTTTATAACACGAGCCAAAACTGGTATTCTTTAAACATACACAAATAAAAAAAAACAAGACAAGACACACAGACAGACATAACAATTGAATTTTGATTGAAAACAAACAGTAATACAAGAAGTTACACTAGTACAATTATTGCCTTTATACATACACATTTTGAACAAAAGAGTATGCACACAATTGTACATATAACAACGTGCATCAAACAATCTAACTGGCTGATTTTAAAAACAAAATGAACTATTGTCAATTAATTGCATGCCTGACACTACTTTAAAATAGCTTTAAGAAGTTTCACTGCTGCAAAAATAACATGATATCGCTAGAACTGCGTGTGTCTATGTTTTTTCTATGAATTGTATTGATAAGCGTTTACTGCTGCTGGAGTCAATGTTGTCCGTCATCCATATCTAACAGTGAGCTAAGGCCTGCAAACACCATACTTTATCCCTCTTGTGACGGTCTACTAACGGGAGGGGCACACTCCTGTATTGCTGCTGAAACTGCTGCTGTTACACCCTAGCACGTTCATGAGATCCCCACACGGACGTTGTATTAACGACTTGGGATGGCTATTGCGAGGGATAAGGCTGCCATGGAACAGGGATCACTATCCTTGTTTGAGGAAAAGTCAGGTCTAGGCTGCAGCTGTTGTTGCTGCTGCTCCTGCATGTCAGTTTAGCGGCTGACCAGTTGGTGTACGTCAGCCTGGATTTTGCGCCAAAGAGTCGTATTAAGGCCTGCCACGGCATGCTTACCAAGTCCATGAAGGCATCACGCTCATTCGGTTCAGGTGCATTCTTGATGCGACCCAGCAACTTTCGCTGCAAGTAAATAAGCTGTTCCCGACTACCTGCCAGGTCTGCCAAGATTGCATCATCGGAGGACCGATTTTGAGTTCCAGAAGCTCTTGAATACGTTGATGTTAAAGATACACTTGTCAAAGTAGATAACGTTGTAGTGGAATCATCAAAGGCGTCAATGTAGAGAGCGCCTGCACCAGCGGTATCAGCTTGGTAATCAGCAGAGTCAGGTTTTGTTGGGACCATCTTCGCCATCATCTGTTACGAAAATAAGTACGAATGAATACATTATCCCCATTTTCATCTGCAATAAATATTAACATAGAAAACAACAATTTATTCTATTGTACAATTTGGCTTTTTAACCAATTATACCATAACGCCAGCTTTATATGTAACGTGAATCATTATCAATTGACTACTGATTGGGATCCAGTCAGTTTCCGCTTTGAAATTCGTTTGTTCCAAAGGAATCAACACTCAAGCATATGACATAATTTCGACCCTATTAGGAATGTGTGGTTATCTACTTACACTTACAGCGGTGCGTTTTTTTTACTTCAATGATATGGGGCTGCAGGAAACCAAACTCACGCAGTATCCAACTGTCCCTTTCTGTTAGTTCCGCATCTGGAGCACCGGGTCGCGTTTTTGTAAGCCGCCCATACCTTGTTCGAGTGCTAGTGTATTCAACTACCAGGTTTTGACGATGTCAGCGTCTTTACCAAGCAGATTCCCTCCAGATATATTCTTTCTTCTGGATTTCTTTATACCCCTTTAGCTTTTTGTTGTAAAGGATTGGATGTGCGCTGAGCCATTCAACCGTAGGCTGTTCCTGGTCCTCTGTAAGGTCTGTCTGCATTTTCCTGCGTTTCTGCTGGAGAACATTTCTACTGTCTTCAACATCGAATTTGGACTCAATAGAGGAATCATCAGGCTGAGGAGTTTTCGTGGAAGGAAGGGCAGCGGCTTCAACGGTCGAAGGTTTGTAATGCTCTTTCCCGGCCTCATGATTTTCTGCTGCAGGATGTTCAAGGTCTTGAGTCACAAAACTTGCAACCGCAGATTTTTCATGGCCTTTACCACGTGGTTTACGGGGCATTTTTAATTGTAGCTGTAACAAGATTTGAACAGTTCGAAGTCTAAACTGCAAATGATCGTCAAGTAAAGTGTCACCCTTTACATGTAGTTGACAGATGATGATTGGTCAAATATCAGCACTATTAAAACAAACAGCTGCCTGATAGGTCGTGGCATGATCGGCGTAAGGCCATTGTAGGTCTTCGTAGGATCGTCAGGAACGCAGAGAGACGTCGTGGAAACGTAGTAAGGACGTGGTGGGAGCGTTGCAGGAGCGTACTTGATTAGTTCCCGAATGTACTACGCTTTTACTGCGCTTTTACTGCGATTATGAAGATCTCTCCACGATGCTTCCTTGCTGCCTGTACGATTACGGCGCTTCCACTACGCTCTTTATACGACTTTACACCGATTCTTGTTGGCCACGATCCCGCTACGCTTGTTTTGTGTATGTTCAACATAAGCATGGCGATAGCGTAGAGCTCTCCGATAATGAAGACTCAACCGCGATCATACTGCGCTTATGAAGACTCCACTACGTTTCTCCTGCGATTTGTATCGATCGGCCACGTTTTCGGCAACAGTTTGATCGTAGGAGAAGCGGCGTCTACGTGTGAACCGGGGGTAAAGTTTGGTGAAATTATAAGGTATGTGTTGTATAAACTTTGTGCGGCTGCTGTAATACGTTTTTATCACGATAAGCCTTAACAAATAATAGTCATTTTCCTTTTATAAAACACTTTTAAAAACGAAAACAAAATTTCAGTAAAGTTAGAAAGACATTGACAGAAATTAACGTTAAAGTCACACACAATTTTTTGCAAAGAAGAATCTTAACACAACTCAATAGCTCATGTGTTGATAGTATTGGTTTTATGAAACAACTGACCTGATCTCAGTTTTCGTTTAAGGAACAACAAAATACCAGCTACCTGGCCGACTGGTTGCTAACTGAAATGGGGCTTAGATAATCGGAGTCTCCAATCCAAGTCATATTACATTAATTATATATCATATTTACATACAAGGTGTTTACCATTTACTCAAATAAATAAAAACACTTCATGTTTTAATTCCTTCTGCAGTCAGTTGGTACCGACTGGAATCTTGATGACGGACTTGTAGAAACTGATTTCGACTTCGTCAACTAAACACAAAAGTTTGAAGTAGTCATACATCAAAGCATATATTGCCACTAAGGTGGTCGTCATATGTAAGTAATTCTAACAAGTTGATGCAGATAGGGTTCAGGATTTATACGAACATAACACGGTAAAGATAAGTGTTTCGTATTTCTGTAATTTTACATTATGAATAAGTCATATAACAATACTTCAGAACATTGCTTGCATTATATTTTTTCTCATCAGTGTATTTATATATAGTATATGTTTAATAAATAGCAAGCGTTTTAAATGTGTTAAACAGTTTTAGATCGTTTGACTGTGAAACGATTCTCTTTAGTTAAAGGTTTGATATACCTAATTAGAGAAATGTTGTTTACCGAAAAAAGGATGGGCATTTTGTCACAAAGACTGACATTATCTTGGCAAACGCCCCGGTTTAAATATATTTAATAAAAGTGACTTAATATTGATTTGATTTGTTTTCAAAACTGTCCCTAACCGTTGCGCCTTCATGCATGCAAAGATCCTGACAAGACGGAAAAAAAGACATCATAGATGTAAATTCATCGTAAGGGAGGACAGATTATGTAAGGCCTTATGATTAACTGTATATCAGAATTGCCTTAAGATGAATACGACTTCTAAAAATATGTTGAGTGTGTGCAAAACATCATGATGTGGTGGATAAATAAGTAGCCGTATGGTATTGTCAATGCGACTTTATAAACACAGTTATTCATCCTTATTTTCCATTGTAACAAAACGTCAAGACGACAAAATGTAGCTAGGCACATTTCATAAACATTCCATTACCGAATTAAGGTGTTCATTCATTTTAGATGCGAGTTTCTTTTTAATTGATACATAATACTTCTATAGCGACGTTAATCGTAGGTTTTTTCCAGTGACCGTTCACACGTTCCTCCATCTGTCCGTTTTTCCGTTGTCAAAATGGGATACTAAAGATATTATGATGAAACCTACTATACTAAAAAATGAGGTAATAAATGATCCACGCATAGAAGTGAGGTGGTACAAAGTCTCATACAGTGCTGATAAGTGTTGCTTCATTAAAGGGTTTCTGATCTAGTTTAATTTTATTGTTGCTTATAGCGTATATATATTATAAGTATTAACACGCATATGCACTTCTCAATAATAGTGACTGACATTGATAGCCAGATGTTTTGAAGAATAATTAGGGTGAACTGCCTTTTATTTTTAATTCACTGCATCATATACAAACCTGTATATGAACTGATATTAAAATACTTTTTTACAAAAAATCATAAATACAAATTCAACATCGACATCCGTTCCATAGAGATTTTTTGTCGTTTTGATAGAGTATGGATACCATTCGACGGGCGGACAAACAAATACAACTTCTTTCGGAACATTCAATTGGTTATCGACGATGACGGAAGCATGTACTTGGTTCTTCCTGTCGCGGTTTCGACGGACACCGTCCGCTACCTGTTGTTCACATTGAAAACCATATTGGTAATAAATGATCCACGCATAGAAGTGAGGTGGTACACAGTCTCATACAGTGCTGATAGGTGTTGCTTCATTAAAGGGTTTCTGATCTAGTTTAATATTATTGTTGCTAATAAAGTAAACCTATTATAGGTATTAACACGCATATGCACTTTTCAATAATAGTGACTGACATTGATAGACAGATGTTTTAAAGAATAATTAGGGTGAACTGCCTTTTATTTTTAATTCACTGCAACATATACAAACCTGTATAAGAACTGATATGAAAATAATTTTTTTACAAAAAATCATAAATACAAATGCAACATTGACATCCTTTCTATAGATTTTTTTTGTCGTTTTGATAGATCAGGACAAACAAATACAACTTCTTTCGGAACATTCAATTGGATATCGACGATGACGGAAGCACGTACTTGGTTCTTCCCGTCGCGGTTTCGACGGACACCGTCCGCTACCTGTTGTTCACATTGAAAACCATATTGGTAATAAATGATCCACGCATAGAAGTGAGGTGGTACACAGTCTCATACAGTGCTGATAGGTGTTGCTTCATTAAAGGGTTTCTGATCTAGTTTAATATTATTGTTGCTAATAAAGTAAACCTATTATAGGTATTAACACGCATATGCACTTTTCAATAATAGTGACTAACATTGATAGACAGATGTTTTAAAGAATAATTAGGGTGAACTGCCTTTTATTTTTAATTCACTGCAACATATACAAACCTGTATAAGAACTGATATGAAAATAAATTTTTTACAAAAAATCATAAATACAAATGCAACATTGACATCCTTTCTATAGAATTTTTTTTGTCGTTTTGATAGATCAGGACAAACAAATACAACTTCTTTCGGAACATTCAATTGGATATCGACGATGACGGAAGCACGTACTTGGTTCTTCCCGTCGCGGTTTCGACGGACACCGTCCGCTACCTGTTGTTCACATTGAAAACCATATTGGAGCTCTCCTTTTAATGTTATCCTCGTTATACATGTATGTTATAGCAGAAATGGCGATCAATTGACCAAGATGTCATTGCCTAAATGTAAACACATGTATTTACGTATCGAATCGGTAAGTTTGATCTCATTATAGCATAAATACTATTACTGTAAAACTCAAAATATGACGATCAAACAAGATGAACAATTAACAACCTAATGGGAAATTATTCAAGCCGGTATATTGTGCGTATCGTATGAAAAACTAATATATTGGTCTCAGGTTTTCCTTTTTTATAAAAGCATATTAACGAGATACATTCCGATTATATCTTGCGATCATTACATTGAAAGTGCATACACAAAAGGTAATTCCACTGGGGATTGAACCCAGGGCCTTATAGTTTATATGCAAATAAAATAACCATTACACAATGGAATCGCTGTAGAATTAGAGCTGTGTGCTAGTATTATATTCTTGTTAAAAGCGTGAACATATATGAACAAATACTTAATCAGATACGTTTGAATGTAAAACAATCAACGTATGTTTGCTACAATAACCAATGTTGAGAGATTACATATAAGTGTATGTGATACATTTTAATCGATAACAAACGTCGGTGGTGTGCTTTAACCACACACCATTCGGTTAACAGAGATAAGCTATTTCGCAGCAGGGACAGTTATTATAGCACACTTTGATAATGACAATGAAACCAGAACGGTGCAGTCAATAAAGGAGGCTGTGTTTAACACATGGAGAGAAGTTAAGCTTTCTCGCAAAACAACAAAGGACTTAAAAAAATAACAAAATAACAACACTTCTAAGGACTTAATTAGAATTATCAAGTCATTCATTTACAAACATAACAGTTTAATACCATTAATAACAGTTTAATACCATCACTCATTTTCCCACCGATAATTCATCTGTAGCATATTGCTTCGAACAGGCGAACATTCTTATCAATTTCTTTCAAAAGAAAACATGTATTTACATATTAAGCTATGTTTCATAGCTTGGATGATTTAAAGTGGACTTGTTTCCTATATAATTAGTTTATCTGAACGGCCATTAGTTTGTCATTAATGACTTAATGGATCACATTTGATCGTGCGTATATGACTTAGTTTTGTATTATTAATAAAGAGCCGAACCAAGATTTCCCATAAGGTATACACATACATTTATTAAAAATGACTATAATTTTTTTGAAATCATCAAAGCATTATATATTTACATGGGAAAAAACTTTCTCTAAACAGAACATTTATGATAACAAGTCAAACATAAACAATCATGACACACATTGACGCTGATTACTCGTTCCATCGATAATTGTGTGAAATATTTTTACTCTTGAGACTTAATATACCTGGTCCACAACTAAATTATAAACATTTCATTTTCAAGTTGTTTCTTATGCTAGTTTGCATCCTCACCTAATGTGAATTAAAATGTGATTGTATCCAAAATCAATAGAAATACAAAATACAGTAAAATAAAAAGTATTGATAAAAACAGCCGGTACAGGTAGTTTAAAGAACTGTAAAACTGTTAAATTGAGGTAGAATACAAATAACAGACATGCTTTCATGCAACTTGTTACTAGCTTTTCCCGGGAAAGAGTCTCAAGAGAATGTCTGTCTAAACCAATGGATTTTGATACGTACATATCCTATAAACCGGTTAACACATTTAGCTCTGGTCATATTTTAATCTTAATGTGTCTATTGATTGGAACCTTTTATTTTGCTTGCATTATAAGTAAGAACAATATCGTCTATAATGAATGTATTTGAGTATATACATATTTTTTAAATCAAAGAAAAAATCAGTATAATGTATTATGCGCTGTATCATAGCTTTTAGACTTTGTTACAAATGAAATGACATGACATTTCGCAGAGTCAATATCGATCGACAAACATAATAAATATAACAACTAAAAATGTATCCATGACACAATATATCGTTATTTTAAATGTTACCTCGTGTATGTAACTTGCGTAAATTTCTTGCTTAAAATTACACGAGCATTTTATTATAGGATTTTAAATAAATTATTATTGTTCTTATTTATATTATAAAGAACCTTATATGTTTCGCCCCTTTAATTATTATGGGTTAGGTGAACAGACATCCATTATATCGGATTATTTAACTTATTTTACTAAAAGTAATGTTATTAGTATGGGAGTATACTTTTTCTCGCTTTATTATTTTACATTGTTAGAAATCCGCCCCGTGTGGGGCCGTATCGTTCGTAAATCAGTATCTATCCGGAGAGGATGTACGTTTCTTTTCTTATTTTGTTGTAAATTGGCGGATTCCATGGCACGTCCAGTAGAAAAATTATCGAAGAAGCCGTCTTGAATGAAAGATGTAATTGTGATTTAAGAAAAAGACGATAAAGTGTTTAAGGTACATATTAATTCATTAACACACCGAAAACAATACCGATTCATGCGAGCACGATGGCAGTTGAATGCGCGGGAATGAAAACGTTAGTGAAACCCGCCGACTGCGTACGGAAAGAGAGGATGCAGAACAGCAGCTTGCATAATTTAATCTGAGGCACTTCGGTTCAAGATGTCACTCTTCAATTCCGAACCCGCGTACCGCGCTGTCCATTAACCACAGAGTTGATCATAAAATACTACGGTAAGGTCAAAACCTCAGATAAAACTAATGAGACAAATGTTTACACACTTGGACATAAGGCAAATACAGTTAATTTTGGCACAATACAGTCGTATCCGGTCAACTTTGTAAACGTCTGAACAAGGACTACAATGCTTTAACTATGATTTAGTTTATTGCTGGTTATTGGGTCATACTTTTACACCAACTTAGTACGAGATTATCGCTCGAGGAAATCAAGCGTTCAGTCAAACATTTACAATCAGTCACGCACTTTGCAAATGCATATCATTGTACAGTTATACTGAAATTTCCACTGGAGTTCCCATTGAGCGCAGAAAGAAAACATGGAAATAACGTGTCGCTGATAAACAGAGCTTTAGTCTGCTACCAGGTTGCATCAGGTCCAACTGGACAAACCGCACTGCGACGGTAAATAAAACGTCAAACAGTCGCCCCTGGTATTGTTTGAAGTTTCAAAGTTCCGACAATAAGACTTTCTTTCCTAATGCGAGTCAGCAGAGAAGACGTGTTTAAAGCGAGATTATACGATTTTTATATGTGTTAAATTGTAATATATTGATAAAATATGTGCAATAACACATAATAGGCAAAAAAAATTATACATTGAAGACGAATTTCATAAAAGACAAATTAGCGTCCCGAGCCGATTGTGACGAATATATTTCGTACATGTTTTTCTATAAAAACCGAAGCATTCGTCTTTTTTAGTTAGTGTTCTTGTGTCGTATGAATAGATATCGTTGCAGGAATTTAAAATGAACCGTTAAAATTAAATTTAGATTCACATCGTACATTCATGATTTACATGCTGGCGAATTCGACTGTACAGACATTTTCGATTTCAGAATTAAATTATATAGCTTATTTCGCATTTTTCTACACATGTTTTTCTTAACTTGTATTTTAATTTATATTGAAATACATGTTTAATACGTTTTTTATACATGTAATATAAATTAATAAATATTTGACAAAATCGTATAATCTCGCTTTAAAGTTTTAAAAACTATGCATATAAACAGCCATTCTAGTCATAATATTCTACAACTGATGGTTTCTTTTTCTTTCACGCCCACACTTTATACGGTTATCTTTTTTTTCCTAATGTTTAATAAAGTTTTGGTATGGGTTGTATTATCCGACCGAGAATAAGTGTCAATCATAAAATAGCTTTACCTATGAAGAAATAGTGAAGAATCATGTAAACGTTAACATAATCGAAAACAGTAACGGCAAAGACGATCAATTTAATACATGTAAAGCTTATTTATGCGTAATGTAAAAATAGCTCAGAAAGAAAAAATAATAGACATTGTTCACTTTACAAAATAAAAATAATTTTGCTAGCTTGTATCGAACCTGCTATTTTAAAGGCAACACAATCTAAAGTTCTCGTAGCATGACGAGTTAACATAGATCTCCTGAAACCATCTGAGTATATATTTATTGTAAATTAGTATCATACTAACAGTCCCGGTTTTAGGATTACAGTTAAATCACTGACATAGTTTCATGCAGACCCAGTGACATATTTATTTTTCTTGACTCTCCCATTTAGCATGCTTATCTCAACTGCCAAGTATTTTTTGTTAATCACTTATGTCGAACATATGAAATGACCCTAACACATATATTCCGCCGCAGACCAGGTTGATCCAATGAAACGACCGTGTTCAAACGGGCTGATATTACATTTTGAACGCAAACGTATGATTTAACTCTCAAGGTTGAGGTAAGAGCAGCAATATAAAACAATATCAGCTCATATGGAACATTACATATTTTATAACTAACAAGCTATATTAGTAGTATTTTTTTATACATAATGGGTTGTTTTAAGTTATCACACTTAATAAGCACATGATTTTAAAATATATATCCATGAGTATTAAACTTTTAATTCCTTTATCAACAGTTACACAATCTTTACTAGCTGTTCACATATGAGCGCCTAATATGTTACGTTGTATTTAGGGGCATTTTGCAAGCAATTTGACATGAAACCCATAGGCGGTGAAGAAACCGATTTAATCATGATTCGAAATATAAGAGTGTTTGTGTAGAATTCAGAATAATTGATCGTGTGCGTTATTGTGTGATATTAGAGGTCACGACGATAAGGTGGGTATAATATGCATGAAGATTGAATGTTTCTTCATACGATGCAACTGCATTAAATATGTCACCCTTGTGGTTTTGAATTTCAACATTTAGTAATCAGCACCATTATATGATAGTTAATACATATAATTTATCATGCCTCTTCCACATTCATGTATATTTTAAGATTAAGAAAGAACATAATTACATTTAGTCCTTTATGGGCAATCGCTTAATGGCACTATATTTTCATAAGATATCGTTCGCTGAACATGTATCTTTTTTTTCATCTAAATTGATGTATGTTTTAATAGGTAAACAAAGTCTGACTCGCTTTAATTAGCATTCGATGACGAACTTACTAACTTAGACAATCTCTCACTTTTATGGTTTTGAATGCAGTGCAATCCGATCATATCACAACGATTCATTTTTATTTTTGAAAATCAAGCTTCTGATATGATTATATAAGCATAACATTTTTGTTACGCTGTTGATCACCTCCTTCCTTACGATATAATAATCACATGCTGATGGTGATGTTTGGAATCCTCCACGCTGAACCATCTATGTTTTTAAACAACCATTTAGCGATTTATTACAATTACAAAGGCGAACTTTGAATTAAATAAAATAAGTTTTATTGTATTAATCTGAAACATAAAAATGTCGTTCCTTTAAAAGTATTCTTCCTTCACAAAATATCTTAATTGTACTCAATTACACAGGTTGTTCTGTTATTGGCCGTCTTTGAATATTGGTCTCGAACCAGTGTTTGTGTTAAATAAACTACAACTAAAACCGAAAAGCTGTAGACTGTTGCACTTATAAAACCACCGAAGAGTTAATCTATTAGCACCTTCATTACTGTCCCATTAATATGAAAGAACTTAAGTTTAGTTTTTATAAATACTATAAAACGTACATATTTTGTACTTAAATATTTGTTAAAATATAGGACCTATTAAGGACCTTCGTGAACCTTCTTCTTTTGTGTTTATTACGTATTAATGATAATATGTATCACCAAAAGGTTGAAAGTTGGATGCTTCCAAGGTTACAGGCCCAGACTTAAAATGCATCAGTGCATATTAATTATTACATATCATCCATCGATTTGTCAACTCAAACCATATGGTCAATGTAAACGTTAAAAAACATAAATGATATCGATGAGACACAACAGCTTGATTAAACCCTTGGTACAAAAAATGTATATGCATTTATAAGAGAAAGTTGATGGATATCAAACCTCAATAACGAAGTCTTTATTTAAAGATATTGACTTTTCTTTTATCCAGGTCTCTTGTCAAAGAAATCCACCTAGTTTGTTTCTTAGTCAGCCTCTCTGTGAACTTCGTTGATATGAGTTCTTCTCGTGTACTACTTCACGAAGCCCAAGTTCATTTTACTCAACATATGGTTTTTATACTTAAAAATTACTTTATTACGGAACTGTTATATTAATATTCTATTACTAACTACATATTGATAATTTGTGTTTGTTTAAAAACACTATTCAAAACATTGTAATATAATTAAACCTTTTATTTACAAAGATTGAAATTATTACGAAACATAGAAGTTGTAATACATGTAATATAAGTAAAATAAACATTATGATAAAAGCAAATAACATAACAATAATAATACAAGTTTGTTAATAAAATACATGTTTACATTCAATACTTGTGATAATCTTTACATGTGTGATTGTGATTCTTATATTAAAGTTTGTACATGTCCATTATGTTCAAGTGGCAGACGGCAAACAAGCGATGTTTGAATAAATCATAAAACTAAAAAAAATACAGCAGAAAACCCGAAACACAATGATAAATAATCGAAAAAAATATGACACATTAACATCCTTATTTACGAAGCTAACTCAATATCGTGTGATAAAGATACACCTTTGTCTTTGGTTGAATCAAACACAATCAATATATTACATATAAAACTATTATTTTTCATATTAAATTAATAAATGGTATGGAATAAAAATAAATATGCTTTAGTAATTTATCACATGAAACTATTCTGTCATAACTTTTTCACATCATAAAATATAGAAAAAGACAACTAAAAAAACTATATCATGAGATAAATGTGTGTTCAACTTCTTTTATACATAAGACACTCACTATAAACATTAAATTAGCAAATCTGTGATCACCACCTCGGGTCGATCAATGAAAAGCAAAAGGGTTCTTACAGATTTAAGCCTTGCTGAAATTTAAATTTACCCAAGAATTATTCAGAAAACAAACGAGCGTCTAAAACGATCTCAATCACACATGCTCATGCAAACAGAAAACGAAAATATGAACACCAAAATATAAAGCGAGTATTAAAGAGTTTTTTTTAGGTTAGTATAGTTCAAATAAATATGGTCCATCTATGAAGTTATTACATTACAAAGCTAGCGATATATATATATATATATATATATATATATATATATATATATATATATATATATAATTAATAAACTTAGTGAAATAAAGATTGTAAATATATGTCACCTGTATGACGAAGAATAGCTCGACTCTTACCGACTCTGAAGACTGAACATTACAAGTTATGACAAGTGTTCGTTCTACTGCGTCAAAAAAAACACACTCCAACGTGTTGTAGGATGTGGACAGGTGCAAATAAAATACATAACATAGTATTGAACATCTGAACATTCCCGCTCATATTTCATTAATCTTTCTAATTGTTAGAATTCGTGTGTGCATGTACTACAAAATCGTTGTTTTACTAGGCTACGCATAATCGACCCAAGGTAAACTATGTAATGACCTTTAAGTCCAACATCATACAACAGGCGAATATTCTTGCATATCATGGAGTTCGCATGCGTAACCAATCTTTAAGTATGCTCATAATTAATCTCCAGAAATCATTGTAAGAACATATAATGTATTTTAAATGTCCTTAACATTTTTTACTTAAGGCAAATAAGGATTGTCCTACATAGCACAAGAAGAAAATTTCAACACGATATTAATGGTTAAACTAATTATGTAAAGTGACGTTTCTGTCCATATCAATCAAAAAGCTCAATTTTGTTAATAAATATTAACCTCTTAGCATCGTATTTCAGATTAAACAAAGCAATAAAGGGGCATATTATTCCAATTTAATTACAATGTACGAGGATCTAGTGTATTGATGCTCTAAACGATATCTTAATGTTAACTTTTAGATCCGGTAGCTGAATTTATGATATTAATTTTAGAGATCGGCAACGAATTTGGAGTGGGTGTTGGAACTCTTGATGTAGTCCAGGACACAGTCATGGCAAAACTGAAACTGCTCCTGTGGAATACAACATACACATCAGTGTCACCTGATACAAGCAAGCGGAATGTTAGTATATAGAGAATAATTGTTTATTGTTGCATACTGATAAGTTTATTAAAAAGTCTTAGAAATCTTAACTGCGAATGCTTCATGTTTTCTTGCTGAGCTTAACTCATTTGTTACACATTTGAATTCGACGCTTTCCTGGTATTCCATTGTATAACATCGTTTTTGAAAAATGTTCTTCATTATTGGAAAACAAAAAGACAGAGACAAGCGATACACATTCGTTGCTCTACGCTTTGCTGCTTCATCCCGAATATGTTAAAATAAAGCTTGAAATCTTCAATGAGACTTCATAGAGCATCGAAATACATGCTTCTTGTTGGAATCACGATCAAGGTTTCGACGTATAAATGGGTAAGCAAATGATATTAAGATGCAAATTAGTAAATGTCCACCGACAAAAGACTCAATTTGATTATTACTTTTTAAGATCACACTGTTTTTCAAGTAATTATATGGTCAATCAAGATCTAATCGATCAATGTCCTTGCTGATTTGATTGTTATAATTCATCGCCGCATACGAACTGAATGCCGGATCAATATCTTTAAAATTGAATTAGACTTACGCAAAATAAATGTGGGACTACCAATACAATGTCTTTGAAGTTTATCTTAACACTCACGCTATTTTTCTTACAAGTCGAATGACCTAATAATTAAACGCGAAAAACCAATCTACGTACTGAGTTAGGAATGGCACCTTTCCGTCTTGACCTCACTTTCCTGACAGCGTTAACAATGCTAACTTCATGTTCCACCTCCAGCGTTTGTAGCAGGGAGCCAACGACACTGAAGAGAGCGCATTTACTGGCACCGTCCCTGCGGAAACGACGATCATGCATGGATTTGAAAACGAAGATGGAAAACAGTACACCATTTCAGTTATTTGATTTATGAATAGAAAGGTGACACAACGGCATTGTTTGTTTTGATGTATAGCCTATGCTATTCCGCTCGCTACCGGCTGATTCAGGTCTTGATTATCACACACGCATGTATATATCTTTTCAAACACACCTAGCTGTAGAGCTACATTATAACAGTTTATTTTACTTTGGAACCAACTCCTTCTACATAAAAACTACGAGTAATTGTTCACGAATACAATATACATACGTGTAATATATATCATGAGATATAACAAGCAAACAAATATTCATGCCAAGAAATAAGAACAAATCACACAAACGTACAGGCAATGTATGAGTACAGGTCTATCAGCATTCGTATTGGCTGTAACAATATCTACTTCTGCAATCAATTGACGGAAGTCAGACGGCGAATTTGGAAGGTTAAAATCCTTGTTCCAATCAGTGAATTCCAGGTTCGTTAGACACAGCTCCTAGTAGCACACAAATGCAATACCAGTTCATTGTTAATTATTGCGTCGTTTTTTTGTATTAGTATTTAGATCGGTTTATATAATCTACTTAACGACTTTTAATACAAATATACATTTGCTCAAAGCAGTCAAAAATATACAACAAAGTATACACTATTTGTTCATGCCTTGAATTCTATGGAAGAAAATATTTAACATTACATCAGATTAAAAACTGTATTGAATATATGCACAAGCGGACATATAATTTATACAAATTGAAAAATATAAACAATACAGAAACCTTTCCATGGTAATCAATTGTTAATGTTCGTTTGATACGGTACGCATTAACGTCTGGCTTTGAACATCGTACGTTGAAGATCCCCTTTTTTAACACTTTATTGTCCGGTGGAACATACACACCGAAATCCTGTTGGAGTTAGGTAATGCAAAAGTCGTAAGATTGTAATAATACAGACTTGTACATACAACTTTTTTTTTAAATAACAATAAAGCGTTAAGGATGATTTTATTTACAAAAAAAGGTGCATGAGTGAATGCAGCAACTTGTAAGTATTCATACAGCCCGTGCATGATGCTTAGTGGCGAAAACATCACCAGTCAATATTTTTGAGTTGTAAATAAGTATCCGACTTCTAGAAACTTTACTCACATTTCTAGTTGCCGATGTTGATTCAAAATTGACAATGCAGGCACAATCCGTTTGGACAACTAACGCCAAAAAGTTGGCGACTGTGTTTGAAAGAGGTGACTGGGCAAGGATGTATTTATGCTTGTCCTGAAAAATCTATGATACACAAAAACATATCATAGCATCAATATGTATTCAATTAAAAAGAGTTGCATTTAAACAAACGTTTTCACGAAAATTTCAGGTCATTGTAAATATATGCAACAAATAGTGTAACATTCATTTTTCTACATACGTTCACATATACTGCATTGATATAGTCTGATGCACCTGGTTTCTGGTTCAGGTAAAGTCTTGGTCGATGAACATCACCTATTTAAGTGTTTTAACGCTTTAAAACAAGAGTATGTTTGATTTTAACCGTACCGCATGAACAAACAGTTTAAAGTATATGTATGTATCAAAACGATAAAAAAAAGAAGAGTATAACCTGGAATATCGGACCCTTTTCTGTTTTTGTCAGTGTAGTTTGTGTTTCTTTTCACTGCCTCCGTTTCCTCTAACCGCATATGCTTTTTTGTCTCTTGCAATTTCTACAAGACAAAATGTTTTATTTTTAATTTTGCAAAACATATTAAATGGATTGACCATTTTCTTATATCACATGATTTTACTTTACTTAACACATGGACGCGCAAATAGCATTTGTGTTACACCATATTTGTTTATGCATATACTAGGTATGATATTATATATATTATCTTATGCATTCATTTCGTACGTGAAATATGTTTCTGATTTGTTCCTTGGAAATGTTGTTCATATATGACTGGAACTTTTCACCGGCCACATGTTTGCAGTCGAACGTTAGAGAGTGGACCACGGCGTGGTGAATATACTCGTATTGACCCTAAACATACAAGTATAAAAGCTATTAGCAAATTTCCTATGACATGTTTGAAAGAGATAACATTCTAAAAATTGTGTAGTTTAACGCAAGCGTCTAATTCCATGCATTCATGCCTTTTCAATTTTTGGATAATGCTCTTGTTTAATTAGCAATCAAACTTAGATAAATCTTTCATTGATGTCATTTTACAATATCGAAGTAACACAGAGGTACCAACATAAAACAAACATGATATACACTAAAGTACAATCGGATGTTTTGTATTTGATGAGAAAAGACAAACGACAGCTGTGTTCCTACCCAAATTATAATATCGGTGTTTAAAGAACTCAGCGAAGCGACTTTGCCGTAGGAGCGAACATTTACTGCCAATAATATTCAAAAGATGTTAGCATTTTACCGCAGTCTGGACCATGTTGGGCCTGTTCTGTCGCATGTTGAGCACACATCCTGCTATATCTACTGCCCCTTCTGACTCTCCCTCCTTTGTCACAGTGTCTATAGCAATGTAAGTACCGGTCCGACCGACGCCTGCATTGTACGCAAAAATATACTTTTCGATATTATATGAAAGCTCTTGAAACAGATTTTTCGATTCAGGTTCTACTATTTACAAAAATTAATGACTAGAATTTTTTTAACTTTGTCCGAAAAATCCGTATCAAAGCTTTACATTCCAATTGCCTTTAATCATTCATCTTAATATTTCTCTATCCCACATGTCTCACGAGTGTAGATTTTGTATTTACCTGCAGTGCACAATGGTAGGTCCTCCTAGGACTACTGGAGCTTGTAAGATTTTCTCTCTGAACTCAATGATCGACGTGACGTCTTCTGGAACGTCTTTGTCCGGCCACACTGTGAAATGTAGGTGGTGCAGGATTCTCTCTTCATTGGCCTGTACAGAAAAGTACACATGAATGACAGCTATTCAAAGAATCACGTTGCAATACAAAAGTAACATATTTAAGCAGCAATTTGTCGATTAGCAAAATAGAAGAATTTAGACCTTATAGATGTGAGCGTGATTGTTTACTTCGTATTTTGTAATCCCTTTTAAACTACAGAACACTAAAAGACACACGCACCAAACACAAAACGATTATCAAAGCACAGCATAGGAACGGCTAATACTCTAACCTAACACTTCGCCCGACAGTAGTCACAAAACACACACTTGATAACCGCTTTATCATATAATAATGCAATAGTCCAGATTTAGAGCCGCACCATCGATATGTCGGTAGATAATAAACATAAATGTGTATCCACAAACGGCGTATATTTTGTACCTTCATGACCGTAAATGTCCGTCTCGTAAACTCAGCATAGTGATTTTCGCTTTGACAAACAACCCGGATGTCACCATATACTTGACTAACACTTGCATCAGGCCAATATTGCTCGCATTTGACCGTCTGCAAAACAACAAATGATTGTAGAAGTCTTTTTTTAAATACAGGAGAACAATAATTCACAGACGTATATGATACACCGTATTTATACATACATATATTTTGTATAGGAGAACTATTGCTTCCATACGCCAATATGCTTATTTCACAAATACAATAATAATAAGCATAATTTGACGGATCGAAATAAGTTAATGAACCCATGATTATTTCAAAATAAGAAAACATCGATAGGAGTATAGATAACATGTAATCTAGACAAAAATTGTTTAAGTAACAAACGTACTCACCCCTTCTTCTACTAGATTTGTAACCATGACGACTTTCTCCACCTTTTGTTGCCAAACCATTTTCCAGAAAGCTCTGAAGTCACCAAGCTGCTTAGACATCGGACCTAAAATAGTTCATTAGTCAATAAGCTACCCAATGTGTTAGTGGGGCATTTTAAGTCTTGTTTTTACATGTATATTGAAATTTATTTGTACAATCATAATTCATAAGAATTAGTCCTAAAAAAACTCATTTTTTGGAAAATGTTTAACAACAAGATTACATGGGCATCAATAATGATATTGCAACTAAACAAACATAATTATATATTTAAAGGTGTTTAGTAATACATACCTAATGCAGCGATGTATTCGTGTCGTTTTTTGTAACCCTAGAAACAACAATAGCAATACGAAAAAGAAACAAAATGAGGCTTATTAAGCTTATCTTTAATCTTAATAAGCTTATTGACTAAGGCTTATTGAAACATTCTTGCGTCCGTTACCATTTATAGTTTTTAAGCATAAATAATTACTATCATAGTAATGTTGCATAATATGACATATTTCTGTAATTAATGAAAATTCAATTCAAAGCAATACTTAGTTAAGTAACAAATCTGATCTCACGTCGATGAAGCTGGCGTTGATATAGTCCGTGTCCTCACCAAGAACTTTTACTCTGTGAGCATCATCTGCAAGACAAAGAAAACGTATAACTGATGTAAATCATTATTCACATAGGCTATACATTTTGTACATAAAATGAATATCTACAAACAGCAAAAATCCATCCACATTTTCAGGCGAGAAATTATGTCCGTAATTCTTTTCTTTATGGAAGATGGCCGATTGTCTTTACAGTACAATACAATTCATACATTGGTCTATTTAAATTAATCATTACTCTAGTTGTGCACACCGATTTTGAACCGTCAATAAAAAGCATTTGGTGATATAACTGGTTAAATGGATAATACTCCCACACTTATGCAAGAATTACTAAGAAAACTAGCAAGTGTAAATAAATATTAACATCAGATAATTTTTATTCAAATCGAAAAAATAAATAAAAGAAAATAATAATTCGATTAATCAGTTTTTAATAACTCAATACTTAAGATCCACTAATTCAAGAATTACAGCTGTTTTAGACACAATTAAATATAATTACTTAATAGTACGTTTCTGTCAATATATCACTTGCAAATAAAATAGTGGTGATGATAACCATAGATGCAATTTTGTTTTAATATTTATCTGCGTATATGGGTAAATGCCCTTGTATCTGTTTTTGGTGATGTTTGCCTTCATCTGAGACACTTGGAAGTCTTTCAGCAGTCCATAAGGGAATTTCTGTAAAAAAAAGTTTTTCAATGAACAAAACGTGCAAGTGCGTGTAAGGTATTCATTATGACGACAAAGCTATAAGGAAAACAGTAGACACATATATACATTGGTACGTTCTAATTATTATTCTGGTTCGGCATGGCGACAGGTTGTTACCCTTCAATTATTTGCATTGATAGTTTGAACACAGTGACGTCGGTTACGTTGATTGTTTTGCTGTTTTTGACAACCAGTATGTCAGAGGTAACTGATCACTATCTTTAAATAAAAGAATAGCGGATGGAAACAATGATTTGGTTAAATTTACCTCGAATTCGGTTTTGAAGAAATGTCTATCCTTCGACATCACGTATTCTGTAGTTCTGCGACTGGTATTTTGAATTTCTTTACTTCATTAGCGTTATTGTAGTAAACACCTCCATTCTCTTCAAATCTGATTGCATTCTGTCGTGCGATACTGTCTAGTTCATCTGATCATAAACATGAATTCTCATAAGTTACCATTATTCAGCCTTGTTAAACAAAATACATGTATGCTGATAAACTACACATATTAGCATATCTAGGTAGATAAATGACTGAACAGTTTCATTTCGAAGGAATCTCTTGTTAACAAGAAATCGTGCTTAAACATATATTGCATCAATGATTGAAGATAAAAATACATACAGATTGTGCACAAGATAATAAACTGCATGTAGTCATAATAAGGACAATTACAACTCCAGAGTAATCAACAAGTGGAAAGATCCTCAATCCTGTTTCTCCTTGTACGAAAGACTACTTGCCGACTTCCAGGCTGTCTTCAGAGGTAACATTCGCCATCGCAAGGTGTTCGTCGCTAAGGTTGTTCGTGTAGACAGGGTTGGTCAAGTTTCCGGAAGAGGTATTCTCTTTCACAGAGGATACGTTTTCAGACACTACACCTGTATTATCTCGGTATGGAAAAGTTTTCTTCAGAAATATGCCAATTTATGCTAATGGATATTTTTATTTTGTATTTTCAATAATTTAATATAATCTAATAATAGCATTAACATGCATTACATAAATAGATTCAATGTCACCACTCAATTCAGTTAAAGCGTGTTCAACTAATGCAATATTGCAAATCGAACTAGATTTCTTAGCATGTATAAATATTGATATATTGGCCGTCCAATGCGGGATGAAATATACAATATATTTGAGTGAGATGAAGGAATACAGTAGTGTCATAAACTGCTTACGATAACGCACAACAGACGCGTGCACCGGTGCCACAGAGTTGTCGGCATCGCATGATGTTCCACGAACAATTTCAGTCTTTGGTTGACGATTTCTATTTAAAAAAAGATGAAATTATAATGTATGTATATTCATATTTAATAATGCATCCATTTATTTATGTTTTTATATAAAAGTTTGTAAAGAAGCACACAAATGAGAACACATCTAAATAATTGTAAGACTTATTATGTTTACAATTTGCAAATACAGGTGAAAACGTGTATGCAAATCAATTTTGTAATAACCTATGTATAGATTATCACGACATTGCAGTTTGTGTACTTACTTTCTACGTATGGAAATAACAAGTCCGATAACAATCACGATCACAACTATAAAAACAGCAAATCCTCCTCCAATCGCAGTTGCGGAAACTGAGTCGAACGAGCTGCCTTGCTTGAGATCTGTTTGCAGTAACAACGTAACACTAAGGCTATCGTACTTAATACAATGTGGAATACAGTTCAATATATGGCTGTAAAAATTATTTCAATTGTAACAACACCTCCAATAACTCAAGAAGAATTACTAATTTGTATAGTGTTATCTAACCTGTCATACAATTGCCTCCTGCAAACCCTGCATTGCAGCCATACATGCAGAGTCCTGTTTCATGGGAACATCGAGATTCACTTCCATTTTGTGCACAGTTAATAGGACATGGCTTGTCACAAGATGGACCAAAATAGTTTGAAATGCATCCGCTTTTACAATTTCGATTCATATGACAGGATTTATTGGTACATTTGCTATTGCACGTGTTTTCGCATTTGATCCCATGCAAACTTGAAGTATAGCAAATCAAGAATTTGCCACTGTCCTGATCACACACTGAGCAATTTTCTAGACATGTGTTTTTGCACTTGAAATTCCAGAATCCATCTTTACATCCATTTGCACAGTGCCCAGTCGAGTTGTTACAATTACCTTCAAAACAGTTAGCGGAACACGGTATACATGTTCCGTTTGTATTCGGATAATACCTGTCAATACAGGTTGCGCATACAAACGTATTTAACGTGTGTTCATTACATATCGCACACAGTTTATGTCTTATAGAACAAACATTCCCACACTCAGACCCAAAATATCCTTTTTCGCACCCATGTGTGCACAGTTCAGCTGATGAGCAAATAGAATGCTTGCATCGACTGCTACATGGGCAACATGTACTCGAATTTGTATTTAGATAGTAAGTGCTGTTTGAACAATCATGGCATGGAAAGGACTTGCACAAACTCATCAGACACTGACATTTCTTGTGTGAGTCGAAATAGTTCAATTTACATGTTAAACATAGTCCGGATTTGTCGCAGGTCTCACAATTATCGGGACAGTGGCTTTCGCATGTGGAACCGTAATATCCACTTTCGCATGTCAAACAATGTTGAGCCGATCTGCAAGTACGACAGTTATAAGGACATCGGTTGTCACATGTTTTCAAGCCGTAATATCCTTCTATACACCAGGAGATGCATTGTCCGCCAGATTGGTAATATCCGTTTTTGCAAGTTGAACATACTCCTTTTTTGTGATCACAGGACTGACAGTTTTCATCACTTCAGTTATTTCGGCAATTATGTCCCCAATATCCATCATTGCAGCCATACGAACAATCCCATGTGAGATCGGTCACCCAAACGCAATTGTTTCTTTTACAATTGTTATTCTCGATACAAGTGTGTGTCTCTGCTGAAATGGTATTAAGGACATTCCATATTCCAATTAATTGAAATGCGCTCTTTGCATTATAACTCGACTGCAATTTCTATATTTTAAAATGACAGCCGTTTTTGCAGGATATGATGAAATTCATAGATTGGTATAGTTAAACATACACCTACCATTCGCGTTATCAACGATGAATAGCAAAATCAGATACATCAATGTTAGGTCCATAGCTCCAAATATATTCTGAAAATAATTAATACACATTAAGTACACACATGTAATGTGATTTCAGCAAATTAAAATGATGAAGTATCACATAAATTAATATTTGAAAAAGAAACATAAAACGACGGTGAAAAGATCCAAAATGTAAATGGGAATTTGTTTGAAAATTTTCACCACTGGGTCATTATTAAATGTGTGTATCGTCGTACACACGTGATAACTGTATCGTTATGCCCGTCCAATTATCGGCTTTTAATATCAATGATTTAGAATTGATGCAAAGGTTTAGGAGGATATACTAAATGCTTCTAAATATTTTTATTATCAAATATCCAATGCCAATGGGCGTTATTAAATGCTTAATGTCATTAAATGTGTTCAATATTATGCTATAATGATCAGTCAAAAGGAAACAAAAGTAATTATAACCAAACGTGTCGGTCTCGTGTCTCATCTGCATTTCAAATTTCCTTTAATAGTGTCGAAATTGGACGTCTGCGTTTTACGGCTGATGTAGACATTTAAAAAAACTGATACAAAAACAATTAAACTGTTAAAAATCATTGCGAAACAAACCTGTTAAAAGGACGAACATGCAATACAAAAATATGTTAATTCAGATAAACAGTAATAAGGAAAAAAATTATCGGTATACAAACATCAAGACAATATATTAAAATGATATTTTGCAACTTTATCTGGTTCCATTCTAACTGTTTTGACGTATGTGAATTGATCAACATTCTGCTTTCAATTTCAACGGCCGTCAATCGATATAATTTGTTTATTGTATAATATCCGAGAAGTTCGGAAACCTATATCGTCAGCCATTGTTGTTATTTGAATAGGTGAGCGAGTAGTCACATGATAATGCAAATAAGCAAATCGTTACAACGTGGCCTTTCTCGGGCAAAGAAGACATAAACCTCTTAGACCGGACCTCGAAAAATGAAGTATCCTAGCATAACTTGATTTCAACCGAGAACTTGTGTGTGCCTTTTATAAACAAAAAATAAAAACGTCGAAAGTATTTCACATTAATAAGCGCTATTTATTTCAATAAAGGTTCACGATGATAAAAAATAACAATATCCATGTACTTATGTTGCAAGCGCTATATTTGTCGTTTTAAAAAACAGAACGAAGCCCACATAAACGTATTATGTTATGCAATGACATTTCTTTCAATAATGATCTTAAAATTTACAAACGTTCTGTATGCAGAGAAGATAACAGTGGTTTTAATAATAAGTTGTGACTCATTTTATGGATGTTGAACCTGTTGAATGTGTATGAAGCGTGTCTAATACATTTAAATTTACAAGTAAGGCAGTACGAATTGTTTTGTTTTGTTTTAATTGGAATTTAGTTATTTATAGTATGTTATTGTGTATCGCAGATTTGTAATTAAGCAATATAGTTTATTAATATATAATCTTTAATTAATGTTGTTTGATTTACCGCTTAACTTGTGTTGTAAAATCGCTCAAGAGATCATACTGTATAAAATACATAATTAATCAGAAATATTCATTCAAATGAAGTACTTATACCACATTATTATGTATTGAAAAAAAAACACACTCTAAATGAGATGTAATTTGAAAACGCGTAAAACTGCAACCCATATACATGCAATAATAGTTTATATAAAATACTTTTTACACATAATGCATTGTTATATCATTACCAAATTTCCATATAAGTGTCTCTACTTGTTTAAAATGATTTGTGTTCATATCAGTGTACCATTGACTTTTAATGGCAAAGTATTGAAATAAATAAATTATTTTACGAGTAAAGGCCCCATCACACTAGGCATTGTTCAAGAAGAACGCGCTGCGTCCTGAAAATGTCGTAGGACGTAGCGAGAACGGGGTACAAATTGTAAAAATGCATTTCTCAAGTTATTGCTACGCTCATACCACGTTCCCACTAAGTTCTTACTGCGTCCAAAACGTTCCCACTATGTTCTTATTGCGCGTGTATTCAGTCGGGTACCACGTCCAACACGTTCTTGCTATACTGTAACTACGCCCGTACTAAGTTGCTACTACGACCGCCAAGATAGCACTGCGTTCTTACCACGCGCCATCAGGTTCTCACCGCGTCTGCATATACATACTGCGATTCGGCTCGATCTGATCATTCAATCTGCGACTTTCTTCTTAGTAAAAGTAAAGTATTTTACATCAGAAAATATGCCGAGAAGGAAGGGGGGTTGCAAAGCAGCTACGAAAGCAAAACCGAGAACTCAACGAAAATTCAATGTAAAAGGAAAGTGGTGTTCCGGGTTAGCATTTGCAAATTGCACAGGCTGATCCGAGGCGGCATTTTACGTAGGTATCACTATAACAGCTTTTCTCATGGAACGATCCAGTTTTATTATACATTCACTGCGGTATGACTTATGATTAAACAGAGTTAGGATTTAATAAATTAAGTCGTACATATAAATGCAAATTATATTACATAACCAATTTAACAAACCATAATTGAATTATCAATACAAAGTAAAGTATACACATCACATAATGTCAAATGCAATCATTATTAAAACCAAGGACACATTTAGCAGGTCAAAAATGCTTATCCAACTCTATTGTTTTGTTACCATATGTTCTTGCCATGGCATCGATCCTGCTGAACAGTTTAAGTACAACTTCAGATATTCCCGTTGCCTTTTCCGTGCTACAGTATCCCTGTTAGGTCCGTTGATTGCTTCAAATTCATGCATGTTTGCATTGGCTCTCCAGAGACCTCGTACTACATTATGTTGATCATCCTCCGCGTCAAGTTCTCATTAGATTATTAAGGCATATGCAAGCCTCGAGTACAGTTTTCACTGTGTCAGGTCCTTGCATCATTGTGGTCAACACTATCTGCCATCTCTGTGCCAGTATACCAAAAGCGTTCTCTACTACACGTCTCCCTCTTGAAATTCTATAGTATGTTATCAACACCTGCTTCGAAAGTCCTCGGTGGGAATTTGGTTTCATCAGGTGGGTTCGTAGTCCAAAAGCGCCATCACCCAAGATAAAATATGGCATGTCCTGATCATCATTGGGTATTTGGTCTTGATCTGGGATTCCGATTGTTGCATTTTTCAAACACTCCTTCATTTCGGACTCGTTGTATATCCGAGCGTCAGACATAGACCCGTATCCACCAATATCTGTCCACACAATCTTATAATCGGCGTCCACCAAAGCCAGAAGAACCACCGAAAAGAAGCCTTTGTAATTGTGAAACAATGATCCAGTGTTATGTGGGCATATGATAGCCACATCTTTGCCATCAATTGCTCCACAGGCGAGTGGCACATTCCACGTTGTCTTAAACTCTTCCGCAATAATGCGCCATTCGACTTGTGATGTTGGACATGATATGACTTCGTCCTTATATTCGTCAACAAATGCCTGGTACACTTCAAGAATAAACAAAGATATTATGTTCCTAGCAACTCTTAAGGACGTACGCGGCAGTTTAGTTTCACGCAAATATTTTTTTACTGAAACACCGGTTGCGAAATAAGTGCAATACATTTCGGATAAAAAAGAATGTAAACAATGTAAACACGAAATAACAACAAAACATGCTTAAAATGCAAGGTACACAAAATGAACAGTTTTTGTCCATGAAAATGAAATACCTTTGATATGCCCCTTTAAAGGGGCGTTCCAACAGATAAAGCGTCGTATCGACGTGAAACGATATTTTGGGAAACTACGAGGATTGCTTATATAGGTAAAAAATACATCCGCTCTCAATATGAGCGAGAATGGTCGAGTGGTATAGGCGGTAGGCTTTTTTCTCCAGGAATCCAGGGGTCAGTGGATCGAGCCTTGTTGAGCGTTACGTTTTTTTCCTTTTTTAAAATTGTATTATTGTTTTTGAACTGGAGATTTTTAGTTCAAATGTTTAAATTTATCAATATAAAGCATTTTAAGTATTTAATGACAAGCTTCAAAACATGCCTAAATCTGTTGGACGTCCCCTTTAATATATTGTATACATCTTGTTTTCAGTTATTTACTGTATTCTTCTTCTTTTACTCATCTTGCTACACATAATTTCTGTTTTCATTTACATTTAAATCTACATTTTCATTGGCATACAGCAATACATGTACTAGTATGTTTTTTGACCGGCACCATGTACATGGTTTTCACTGTGTTTTAAATTGCATTTTAATACCTTCCGTAAAACTGCATTTGTGAACAAACGACATCGGTGAGCTATTGTTTTCTTTTTATATTTGTATTAAGTTATAACTCATTTAACATTAAGCCAAATGTGGAAAAAATCTAGGTGCAGGAAAGCATTTAAAAATAAAAATGACTTTGATAAATTTTATTTATTTTCATATGTGAAATTCTGTTGTTTTTGTTTATGTTTAAAAATTGATTAGAAACATAAATCAATCGATTCATGTTTTTTTTTTTAATTTACAGTATAATTAAATCAGTATTACATATTTTGTGATAAATAGATGTTGTTTTCAACTCTTTTCTCATTAATTTACTCTAGTTTTTATGTTATTACCTTATTGGTGAATTGTTCTTGTTCTAAAATATGCTTGTTGTTCAATTGCGAATAAAAAATGAACAACAACGGTGCATGATTTTTGTTTTATTTTTCTATCCACAACAGATGGTTCTACCTAAATACCAAAACTTATCAAATTCTAGGTGAATTGTGAAAGTGGTGTTATTCATACCAATGCCTTGTATAAATATTTGTACGGTAGTAAGTATCATCATCCGTCAATTATCAAATATGCGTCGTTTGAATAACCGAACAATAATTACAACGTTTTGTCTTTCTAACAAGGTCTCAACATTCTGATTTTCATTTCTAATAGCCCGCCTTTTCTTTAATTCGCAGATGTATCCATTAACTTAGTAATGACGTAATGTTATATGTAAAAAACACTTAGCGTAGCACAATACATGAGCAGTAGGTACTCATTCGTCCTCTTAATTCAACGTTTTTAAATGTTTCCTGTCCCTAAGTGTAACAATTAAATAAGGCTTAAACAAGTATTTATGATTATTTTCAACTTGACAGACTCTACATTTCGACCACTGACTATTGTTCCATAAAAATTGAAAATACCGCTGTTAGTAACGTGGCAACGATACATGTATTCCTGTATGTAAAGTATGTTTATCTAAAATTGTCATACCCCAAATAAACTTTATAATGAGTTGAGATTTTTCTTTCAGAAAATGTTTTAAATTATAGACGAGACTTAATATGCCGATGCCGCTCAATTAAAAAACGTCCAATAATTATTCAAATTAAAATCAGAGTATTTCTTAACAGTCAAAGGGGCAGTTGTCCTCATGGCATTACGTTATTACAAAAATATGTTACCTGACTTCATGATGCATACTAAACACAAACTGCTTACACTTTAAAAAAACAATTATTACCAATATTAACGATACATGTTTGTAAAAATATCATAAACACAACAGTTTACTATTTTTTGGAAATAAACACACATGTGCTGCATGCGCGTGATGTCTTAAACTCGATTTTGGGATATTCCTTGGTTTGACGTCCATTTCAGACTTGTGTGTGTTCTATTGAACATGCGTTAATCCAGCAAAATTAATACTCAGGCTTTTTCCGCTCCATTTTGGGAAAACACCACACTGGAATTTTGGGAATTTCGCGTCGTGAAAACCCCAATTTTGGGGAAAAAAATAATCGCAAAATTGGCTCAATTGGGAAAAATTATCGCATGTAAATAGTGTTTCTTATATTTCAAAGAAGCCGTTAACTGGTATATAACGACTATTTTGATAACTTATTATTAAAATTTGACAAAATATTATGAACATGTGTGATAAGTGCAGGTTTTTTAATCTGAATTTGGGGAAAAGGCTTGGCCTTTTTTTAGTTGAAAAAAATCCCGGATTTTGAGGAAAATAAGGAAAGTCTTATATAATCATTAACATATTTTACAGTTTTTAAAACAAATTCAAGGCAGCAGATAATTTAATTATGCAATACTTTCTATTTTCTACACCGGATCAGGTAAACTTATATATTTTAAGGTTAAAAAAAAAAAAAAAAAAAAATTTTTTATATTTTTTTTGGAATTTGGAAAAAAAAATTCAATTGGGAAAAAAACAACCAGATTTGCATTGGGAATGGGGCCGAATTTCGGACCCGTGGCATAGGGCGGAAAAAGCCTGATACTTTAAATATAATAGCAGAAAGAAAATCTGTTACGGTATGAATATAGTCTGAATGAACGCGAACCCTTATTTTACAGGAGTATCGGAGGCCTTACAATACCAATGTGGTTTAAGCACAATTGCGAAAAAGGAACGTATATGGTTTAGATGCAGAGAATGGAAGATATAGAGGATATTTGTTTATGTCAGTGTAAGATCGTTTGTTATGTCACGAGTGATCATAGAACATATATTTTCATGAGTGGCGCACACTGACATAAACATTGTTCTGTTTCTTTTATTCCCCCTTTTCAAGAAAATAATTAGTTACCATTTCTCCCGTGGCGTGCCTCAATACATTTAAATACACAAAATGGCGTCATTTTTTCGACGAAATGACTTCACTATTCTAGCGAAATTCTCCAGTTAAACTCTTTTACAATGTAAATAAACGGTGAAAAACGCCTCAAATGAAAAGAACGTGTGTTGGATTCAATGGAATACCGATTTTAATTCACTCGTGATCATTAAAAAAATCTTGATATGATAATGTAAAAATAGAAAAAGTAGTTCCAAAAATGTGTTATTTTCACCGGTGAAAATAACAATTTGTTTATTTTTACTGCTGTTATTTCACTGCAGAAATGTCATATTTTATCATTAGGTATAAAAGAAAATGACTACTTACTTTATACTTTTTTAATAAGATATGATCATCTGGTACATATTAAATGAATATTTTCTTCTAACTTTATATAAATTCAACATATATTGAACAAATATGTAAAAAAAAATCACATTTGTTATGCATAATTCAACATTAATTTTAACAGTTCACAATATATGATACCCGTCTCCATTTTATTTAATTAACAATATAATGTTTCTTATCTCCTTTCTGCATCTTGTCAAAGCAGTCGCATGCAATACATTACATATATGAAAATGTGTTGATAAGAAAACAAAAATAACCTGATATAAGTTTAACCTTTTATTAGTTTAAACAAATACATTCGTTTGAGCATGTGCTTTTTTGTTATGATGTAGTAATGATATAAACAAAATTAAACCGTATGTATTTATTGAATTTTAGCTATCAGAAAAAGCTGCTAGTAATTCAATTGCATGCAGTTAATGAGGTTTTTGTTGATAAGCACTTTATATATGTACTTTATTCTCACTGATGACGGTCTAGGCCATATATGCGATTGTCCTGATAAATAAGAAAATACGTTTTAAAGTAAATATGGTTTCACTTACTTAAGTTTTCCGATCGTCTTTTAAAATCTGGAAGTCGTCCAGCAATGCACAGGAATATGAAGGCCAGATCGTTTAATCTAACGCTGACAACTATCATCACTATATCACCTCTTGTATGCATCTGTAGATATAAGTCCCTAGATTATTGCTACTAAAGTGGTATTTACGATGAGCTGTGGCTTAATATATACATACTTGTTTAACATGTATGATTTTCCTGTTATGAACTTTTTAAATACGTGATTCATTCACACATTCACTAAAAAGTGATGCTACCGATAAGGAAAATAATTAAAATATTAATATACTTACACTTCCATTATTCTAGACGTCTTTTAACAACTGAACGTATCGTGAACAAATGTAGTAAAATGAACAATGACATTCAGGACACTTCGTTGTGGTTTTACCAACACAATCACTGCCACGCGATTCAGAGACATGTTTAAAATAAATATCATTTCATCTTTTCCTGCACACTTTCATCAAGAGTTAAGATCCGGTATACAACGAATAGTGTCGCTGCAACAATGCTGTTAAAAGGAGTTGCTGCTTTTTAAACATTTTTTAATCAAACGTTAACATTGCTAAATTTTTGTAAAGCCTGGTGAATTTATTTCAAATAACATAATAATGCATCTGTTCATTTACATTCATTGTGAATCTATTGCATGACATGCATGTTATCTTTTTAAAGCAAGATGACCAAGAGAGTCCGAAATCAACCGTCTTAGTAACGAATGAAATGGTGTATGATAAGAACATATATTTAGCAAATGTGTAGCCAATTTTGAACAAACATACTTAGGACCATTTAACAACAATTAACATAGAATGCTGCACATATGGAAATCACAAGGTTACGTTCTTATATGGTGGCAAGAAATTGTCAAGTCATTTTGCGAGTGCACTATATATAAACTTCAAGTGCATGTTTCGAACAAAATGTATAAAGATCGGTAAAAACGGTGTCAATTTCCACAGTGCCACTTAAGGCAATGTGATTGAAGATTTTCATACTTATTTTACTATGTAAGTCAATATGGAATAAACCAATTTAATTCCGAGGCATGACCAGGATGTTATTTTAGACACTAGTCGTCTTATAAGTGCTTATTTAGTGATAAATTATCATTTTATAATCATTAGACACTTCGAATAGCCAACTGTCGCCGCCGGCAGATAGCTACATTAAAAATAGGAAATGCAGCAATTAATCGCAATTATCTTGAAAAAAATTCATAGCCACACTCTTCTTTGTACATAAATAAACTAGCTGCTGTGTGTATATCTAACGGACTGCAGGAATGATTACTCATTTTCGATGACTGCCACTTTCCAAGAAATAGAAATTTGCTTGCGTGGGCTAGGAGTTTCCACTTTGATCTCATGACATCTTTACTTGCAATAATACTCATGACGAGTGCTTTGTAAACATGTGAATAAGGAAACTACTTGAAAAATAATAAAATTGCACATGTAGAGGAAAATCCAATCTTAAAACAATATCCCAAATCATAATCGAATCTAGTAAAACAACTTTGATAATAGTAATAGTGCATGATTTATCACACGCTTACATCACTTTTTTTATCTTCATACATTAGATCATTTGATGTAGCTCCACGTATTTAGAATCACGGTTAAAAGAAGACAACCATTTACATGTTTAACCAAACGTTCTGCATTATTATCGGCTAATACGTTCATGTGAACTGTCAAATTTGTTTCATACTTGAATGTCATACATGTATAAGCCACGTTAACCATTAATTCTGCGATCGGGACATAATGTAATAAAGGAGTAAAAGTGTATTAAAATCGCTCCATAATGTGTTTCTATGGTGATAATATTTTGTGTGGTGGCGCTAAGGACCGGATGTTATTAAATGTTACAGAAAATTCTGCTTAGTGAGTTAGTTTTATATGTTTGTTTCAACACATTTCGCATTATTTTTAAAATCGGGCAATGTAGTGCGATTAAACAAAGATTTATTGATCTATACATGTACAGAAACATACAATAACAACCCATTTGAAAACGTGAAGACCTTTTGAAGTAATGGCATTGCGAAGATTTTAACACAAACTCGATGTATTTTGCCTGTGTGACAAGCAAATTTCCATCCGATGGCTTACAACATCAAACCATTGTGCTTTGAACATTTGTAAGTTGTTCCATGCAAAAAAACGTTGGCTTTTGTTTATCTAATGGATAAATAAGTGTTTTTCCAAAAGGTTATTTCGTTGCCGATCATACACTTCTTGTGTCGTATTCCAAGTTGAGTGTTCAATATGTTATCTTAAATCGATCATTTTGAAATATAATCGAAACAGTAAAGCCTACATAATTATGGAGAAGCATGTGATGCAAATAGAATTCGAAGATTTTTATACTATAAAACTGGAAAGAAGCTTGAGTATAGTAAACAAAAAGGTAACGACTAAAGCCGAAGATATCCTATTTTTTGCAGGTATTAGTAGGAACACACGACATATGTAAGCTTATTTTAGATTCGTTGCCTTTGCCATTAAGTGAATTAAGATTTTGTAATAGGGTAAAACATCATCGTTTCAAGTAGAAGTAACATCTTCAAATTACTTCATCCATTTTGTTTTTGCATTTACACATTTGTTGTAGAAATAATATTTTGAGAATATCGAGAATTTCGATATTGGATTAATTGAAAATTACATATTTTGGATTAATATCGTACAATATGTTTGTTCAGGTTATTAACTTCTTAATTGCGTTGTTTACTTATATATTAAAATATTTACACCATTTGCAATAGAATGGTTATACCCGGTTTGTTCTTTCAGATTTAGGTATAAGTATCAACGTTGACAAAAAAAAACGAAATATGAAAAAGAACACTATCTATCAAATGTAAGTCATGAGATTATTCTTATATCGTGTATTGGCGCCACCTCATATCCTTAGCTCCATCTGTTTGGTATTTGCTCTATCTCTTTTGGAAAAATACAAAATTATCTAATATATAAGTGTTACATAATAACTGTATAATAATCTGTGAAAAACAGTTTTTACAGGTAAATAATACAATGAGCTGACTAACTAAATTGCAAGTTCTTACCACACTGATATGCAACATTATTTATTTTTTTAATCATTTAATATATACATTTTTCAATGTCTATGCTTTGAGCATAGCGAACTACTACAACAGTAACTACTAATTCTATTGTATTACTTCCACAGCTACCATCTACTACCTCTACTACTTGACCGTTTTATATATATATCGCTTTACTGGAGTGAGCATCATCATCCGCCAGTTGTTTAATGTACGTCGTTTGATTCACTGCACAATAATGACAACATGTGGCAATTGTTTTAAGGCTCTTGATTCTTATAGAATAATCCGTCCATAACCAGTGATTTTGTAAATATCTTGAATATATAATCCCGCTATATCTTAATTTTATTTTTAAAACGGACTCTAATCTACACGATTAATAATATGATATTATATGTAAAAAGCGCAACAAGTCGCTCAAGAATTGCGCAGCATTTAATCGACGTTCCCATATGTTTGCGGTCCCTTTGTTGAACAATGTATATATGGCCCCTTGTTCACAAAACATTTTTTGCAATCGATTTTGCTTGTTATTGATAATGCATTTCCATTGTAGTTGATAGGCAAGAATGAAAATCGATGTCAGTTAAAATCGATTTTTGATTGCAAAATCGTTTTGTGAACACGGGGCAAGGCTTCAAAATAGTTAGCATTCATGCAACCGGACGGACTCTACATTTTACCACTGGCTTTTTCCATAATATTTCAACATAACGATGTTTCGTCACAACGACATATCGTGTTCCTTTATTTAAATTAAAAATGTGCATACCCCCGAATCGACTTGATCATAAATTGAGATTGTTTTCATTCAAAAATTGTTTTAAATTATAGGCACGACTTATATGGGGCCGTTCAATTTAAAGATGTTATAATTCTTTGGGTCAATATCGGACTATTTTATAACAATCACCGGAACAATTGTCCTCATGGCAATACGTTCTAACAATTATATGTTATTTCAATTCATAATGAATCATTAACACACATACATACATGTTCAAAAGAAATTGTGACCGATATTAACAATAAATGCATTTAAACCATTCGCATTATGGTATGAAGTAAATGATGGTGTTTCGCCCATTCAGTACAGGGGTATTCCTCTTAAACATTCGTTTATCTAGCAAAATTAAACGGAAAATTAGTAATCAATAGTTAACAGCAGAATTAATCAAAATAAAGTATAGAAAAACTTTAAATGGGCCTAATTTATTTCTTTCACAAGAGTAATGGAAGCCTGACAGTATTATTGTTGATTTAGCTCAATTGCGAAAACAGAAAATACATGTTCTTACTGAAAAAGAAAGAAAGGCAATGGCTACCTTTTTTATTATAATTCGGAATAAGGAATTTCTTTCCAGTACCAATTAAATGGATTTTGACTTTAAATACACACTAATTCGACAAAATATTGAAAAGTATGGACTAAAGCACAAACAAATGTATAAGTCAACATTAAGGTGAATATTTAATGATGTTAGATATCTGTCTCCAATTAATTAAGCACACATTCGATGTAATATTTCTTATCACTTAGTCTGCAGCTTAGTGAAAGCTATGTGTTAGTGATTGCTATCAATACCTTCAATATAAGAATACAGTGTTTGCATTTTTTATTTCACACACTCATCTTATCTTAGTAAAAAATATGATTTGTTTATTAATGTTAACGTGGTCGTTTGAGCATGTAATCATTTTGTGTTGTTATATCTATATTAAGCACAAAATTAAATCGTATGTTTTCATATAACGTTTACTAGCAGAAATATCTGCGTTACATTCCATGTAATAAATTAAATCCTCGTTGATGCGCAATTTTTATATGTGGTTTATACCCACTGATGACGGTCTTTGCAATATATTAGATTATAAAAAAGATGTAAAAAGAAAATAATAATAAAATTAAGTAAGCTTGCACATACATAAGGACTCCAATCGTATCGTTTTCTAAACAACTGTACGTAGCCCAGCAAGGCACACGAACATATAGCCACGATCGTTTAATCTTCCTCTGATAACTCTCATTGAGAGGTCAGATCCGGTTCAAGGCGAATGAAATTGCTACAATTATAATATTCATAAGAAGTTGTAGCAATATAAACAATTGATAATCAAACTTTTTCTTTTTAAATGAAACGTTGCTTTATTTATTGCAATTCAAACAGCGACTATTGGTGATTCTACAATGAGCTGTAGCTAGATTTATACATGTTTGTTGACCATTTATGATTCTCCTGTTAATGTGATTTTTGCATATTAGATTCATAAATAAATGCCTTACTTAAAATTTACTTCAAACTACTGTGCAATATTTTCGATGATCGACATATAGAAAAAGATAATTAATTATGAATATACGTTCACTACCGTTATTGTCCCCTACCGGTGAAACCTGAGAGGACTTATGGTTTGCGCTCTGTCTGTCTGTAACACTTTTCTGGATCCTAGGATAACTTTGAAAGTTCTTATTACTTTTTCTTGAAACTTGAAACATGGATAGATGGCAATATGGAGATTATGGACGCCATTTCATTTTTATTTATTTTTTCCTACGTCAAGAATTCTGGTTGCTACGGCAACAAATATACTAGAAATATTAACAAATACACTAGACATACTAGTATTGCTAAAAATAGTGGATCCTGCGATAACTTTAAAAGGTCTTCATATTTTTTCATGAAACTTAAAGCATGGATAGATGAAAATATGGATATTATGCACGTCATTTCATTTTGTTCCTACGTCAAGAATTCTGGTAGCTATGGCAACAGATAGACTTTAAATATTGCTGAAAATGGTTGAGTTTCATCGGAAGGGGAGTTATATTGCTTGGCAATAGTCTTGTTCCAGATGTCTTATTAATAACTAAACCTAGCACACAAGTAATATTATAGGCAATGACTCTCAGAAAACTTCCCTGTTGTTTTACGAACAAAAACACAGAAAAGCGTTCAAGACACACGTTGAAAAAAAGAATCATTTCATCTTTCACTGAACACTTTCATCGAGAGCTTATATCCGGTTTTCAGCGAAGGTTGTCGCTACAACTGTAATTGTGATTAAAAGTTGTTGATTTAAAAACAATTGTTTTATCAAACGTTTACATTGTTGCAATTAACATTAAGCTTGATATACATATTTCAGTTAACATAAAAATGCATCTTTACAATTACATTCATTGTGTAACTATCTAAGAAACTTCAAACAATCTTTATTTAAATCTGCCGCCTTAGTAACGTATGACATTGTGTTTGAACATAACATTTTTAAAGAAGATTTACTAAAGGTATATCAAAACAGCGAGAATATCAATTTGGAACAAGCTTTGTTTAGGACCATTATAAGATATTTAACATCAAATATTGCACATTTGATCGTTTTGGTTGAAACCACGCGGTAAGGTTCTTCTCTAAAGAAAATAGTGGTTTTCATTACATATGTAATTTAATCGTAGTTAAACTCCAAGATTATTTGAACAAGCGTTGTAGAGAACGGCGAAAAGATGTCACTTGGAAAAACCAGAATGTGGCTCTATATATAAAGAGGGGACAATTTTAAAAAGTATTTACATTGAAGTCAATATGGATCATTTTACTCACACGGAATAGCCCGGGCATAATTCCACAACTATTCGTCGAATTAACCTCCTTAACAATCAAATAAATATTGGTAAATCAACATATATTTCGTTCAAAATGCGAATCTAAAGCAACACACGTGACATCAAATGTGTAAGTAATTATCTTTTTATCTAAAATTAGTGTAGTATTAATGTCTGATTTGTATGCGTACTTACCACGTACAGTACAAAGTAAGGTATACAGAACAGAACAGAAAGTAACAATATATATAGCTCGCTTAGCAGACACAAAAAAAAAACATAATAATGTCTATATCCCCTCTAAACTCTATGAAATATTGGGATAATGAAAATCCAAAATTATCAGAATATATGTTTATACCCCCTGTAATTATGTTTAAGGGAAGTGGCCGATTTCCAATTCAAGGCAGTAGAAGACAGTGGATGAAAGAAATACTATTTTAAGTCACGGACAATTTAAAAGTGCATATTATTTACTTAAAATAAAATGCAGTGGTGATATGAAGACTACGTACAACTTAAATAAAAGAATCGATATTGATATCAATACGCCAATAAGTACATAATTCGTGATATGTTCTCTCTTATTTATTATTAAATACTTCGAATAGCCAATGATCACAAACTCAACATTTTACATAGTAAATGAAGCAAATAGCAGCATTTTACTTATTAGATACTGCAGTTAGCCACATTGTACTTATAATATTGTCAACAGCCACATTCTTCTGAGTATATAGTGAAATTAGCTAGAGTATGTATATCTATTAATTAATGGAGTGTTATGAATGAATATTAATTGTCGATGTATGTCGCTTTCCGAAAATGAGAATTTACATGCGTTTGTTTAGAGTTTCCATTTTGTGTGCATGCTATCTTAATTTTCAGGGATTAAAAGTGCATTGTCAGCATATGCATAAGGGAACAACTTGAACTATACTCTCCTTGTATCTGAAGATGAAATTCCCCTATTGAAACATTACTCAAAATCATAATTAAATATTGCTTACCAATTTTGATCAGTGTAGTGATTAATGTTTGCATCTTCTTCTTGACCTACCAACGCACAGCCTCAATTTTAAAGTTAAATACAAGCGTATTTAATGCAGAGTTTCAGAGTAAACAGGATACAGTCGCTAGGATCAGTTTAGTTTCTATTAAACAATAAATATTTTCAACACAAGGATTTTGAAAATTGTTATAATCTTAAGCATTGTATACTTTGCTATCTGGTCGTAAGCATCATTACAGTTCGTTCAGTGGATGCGGCTCTGCGTCTTTTGAATAACAGCGAAATTTTGACAACCTTTTTATTTTCCAAATTTATTTTCTACTTTGTGATTGTTAAAAAGTCCATGTGAAATGTGACATGTTTTTAACGTTACTGTCGTACATGTACTAGCCCCTTTACCTTTAATTCGCCAAACGGTACGTAATATAATATAATAAGTATAAAGGGAGGGAAAAATTCACCCCATGAAGTGTGCCGTTTGTGGATTGTGAATGTTTTTACATCGGCATTCTTAGATGATTTCATACAGTATGTTCAGCAGTTGACATCATACAAATTAGTTTACTTAAAGACCTCGGTGTTTCTCGGTGATCAATTAACTAGCACGCATCATAACAAATTTGCCAAAAAG